>NC_137675.1:15342219-15344719 GCF_963989245.1 Nansenia antarctica
GTCTCCCTTGTAACGTATGTTGAGCAATGTCAGTTACTGTGCTCTATCTCCACTGTAAACCGTTCCAGTGCATGCCATGGCTCTCTAGACTGTTTGAGTTGTGATAACCAGACGTGAGTCAGTGTTCTGACCACCAATGTACAGAGAATCAGAGGTCACACAATGACGACGCAATCACACACACGCATATACACACTTGCGCATGCGCGCGCACACACAGACAGACACAGATACAGACACAGACACACAGACACAGACACAGACACACAGACAGAGACACAGACACACACACACACACACAGACTCTACATTAACAACTATAAAGTAAAACTAAATTATAGCTGGGTTAGGGTTAGGGTTAGATGAGATGTCTAAAAATAGAGTAACGGCTTTTTAAGTTGAACTCATTTCTCCTCCCCGCACTGACTCTAACCCCAGCCTTGGTTGTAACTCAGGGTGTGTCGACAGCCCTTCGCCGGTTCCCACTATAAACACTCCCATGCCTCACACGTTTCCACCCTGATTACCAGAACAACTCTTCAACCGGGGTTGGAAATGTACAGAGGCCTAGTTTACTTTGTGAACACCTCCTTTAACTAGCAGTAAAGCTACGGTTACTAGGCCTACACCAGGTGCCATTAGGAGGCAGAAATCGGAGGACGGGCTCATTGGAACGCACGGAACGCGTGTTTCATGGTGTTATCATTCCTCATTCCGCTCCACGCATTACAAGGAGTCCGTCCATCCGATTTCTACCTCCACCAGCCTTCACTGGCCTAGACCCAGAACTACTTCCCAATCCTCCTCACTACGAAACTACATTGTTGCTACGGTACGTAGAACATTCCGTTTGGAAGGCTACCACACAAGCCTCGCTTCTCTTTTCCAGTGAGCCTCTGTGTCCAGTGGTGTGGTTGAGATGACGTCAGCTGCATGTGGGATGTCTGTTCACTCGCTTCACAGGAGCCTGTGGGTCCTAGTTCTGTTACTGTAACTATACATGGTAAACATTGTGTCGCTGCGCAAAAAAAACGTAGAACAGCTAGCCTTTCATACCGTCCTTGCCTTTTCCTGGTGTTTTTGTAGGCTACAGGATGTAACACACCTCCAACTATGATTAGAGGGGTTTTCATCGCAAGACAAAATGTCAATAGAGACTGCCTTTCATAAACAAGCATTATGTTTCTGGACCACAATACAGTACGCGTGTGCGTGTGCGTGTGTGTGTGCGTGTGCGTGTGTGAGAGAGAGAGAGAGAGAGAGAGAGAGAGAGAGAGAGAGAGAGAGAGAGAGAGAGCCTGTCTGTGGTCACTCCAGAACAGTGCACTTCGCTCTGAAACAAGGCTTTGCTGTTGTTGTTTTTTTTACAAAGAACAAGTGAAGAGAGTCGAGTGCAAAGACATGGATATGCTAATACTTCAGTATGAAACCTCTCTTTGACAATATTAGCCAAGTCAGCCAAGTCACGACATCACAATCGTTACCCATTTGCCCCCAGGGAATGTGACTGCGAACTGATGCAACACCACTACTAAATTGGTACCATATGAAGTCTTTGACATCTAAAAGAGTATGACTTTAATCCCTGACTTTAATGTTTTAGAGATAATTGCATTTGGACCCTTCCAAATAAACCACGAAGCTAGCACAAAGCTGGCACAAAAGTGGCACGAAGCTGGCACGAAGTTGGCACTGTGGGGTGAGTTAGGGAGTTTGTCAAGCTGTAGAAGCCTAGAATAACTCTGGGGAGGGAGCTGGGTCTCCTGGCATCTCTGTAACCCAATACAGGTCTAAACCTGGTCTACAGTACACCCAGAGACTCATAGGGAATGCTATACTACAAATACTTTATGCTAGATAAGGGAATTCTAGTTCCGGTGACTAAGTCAGTTACTGTACATTGAGAATTAATGAGGGTATTTTCAAGGTACTTTTCTTTCGAAAACCACAAAGGTGTTACTTCTTTTATATTGCCTTCGTGGAGAACCAGCAAATGCGGATATATGCATTCATTTAGGATATGAGAAACACCCACGTAGACACACTTAATACCCAAGCGCCCACATGAAAACAAACACACACACAATAGACAAGTGCGCGCACACACACACACCAATTTACCCACACAAAGATACACACACTCACCTATTTGATCCTCTGGTATGAGTGACTCAATAGGCGGGTTCAGCTCGGAGCTCTGGCAGAGGTAGGCCTTCATCTGGGTCATGAACTGTCTGAGGGTCTGTAACAGGTCCAGGCCCGAGGTGTGACACCCCCGGTTCTCCTGAACGAAGCTGATATAATCCTGGACCAGACACCCAAAGTAGGTCCCCTTGTCCCTGGACAGCTCCGCTATCCTCCGGATGGCCCTCTTCTCGGGGGTCATCAGGGAGCTGAACACCCCGCTCACCTTCCGGAAGTGTCCCTTCAGCGCCCGGGGGAGGATGAAGGAGCTCCCGCTCAGGCCCACCCCGACCCCCCGCCGGCGGGGCTTGAAGGG
>NC_137675.1:15349719-15394719 GCF_963989245.1 Nansenia antarctica
TGTTGTGAATATTCAGATTTTCCAAATGGGTATTCCAGACAGGACTGTCGATGTTTCCATTTGACCCTGTGGCCAGCTGGACCTAGCCTGTCCTCAGGGTTGATGATGTCACAGGGCTGGCTTTCCAACACAAAAGCCTTACCACTGGAAAAACATTGAATGTAAGATATGTACTTATGAGTAGTTAATATAATGTGTGTATTCCCCTGATTGTCTGTAATGTTTGTATACTGCTCTGTATGCTCTTTGTGTTTCTTTTTGTTATTCATATTGTATAATGCAAATCGTTTGCAATAAACAACATACAAATAAACAAACAAAGGCCTGACCATTGGAGCGACCAGAGCAGCTGAGAAAGTGACATCATTGTGTGCTGTTACTATCCACTCACACACAAAGCCTCAGGGCTTCATAAACATGTTTTGCTGGTGGAAACGTTCTATTCGATGACACAGAAAACACTGTTGTAAGACTGTTAGTAAGCACAATAGGCATATTAAGAGTCCACAGGTGCTATGCAACACTTTATAAAATAACTTTGTTGATAGATAGATAGATAGATAGATAGATAGATAGATAGATAGATAGATAGATAGATAGATAGATAGATAGATAGATAGATAGATAGACAGAACGACAGATAGATACTTTACTCACATTGATCCCCGAGGGGACTAAGATGTTACAGCAGCTCACACCACAAACAACAACATCAAAATAAAGTGACAATTGAATAACAGAATAAAATAACAACTAAAAATAGCTACGCAGGGCTGGAGGAGCTGGGGGGAGGAGGAGGAGGAGGAGGACGGAGTGGAGAGTTGTTGGTGGAGCCTGGGGGGAGGGTGGGACAATAAGCCCCTGACTACTGTTGTAGAACTGGTTCAACTGTCCAGGTCTCCAGCCACTTGTTAGCCTGCTTGTAGCCGGTGATCTTCCTCACGCTGTTCCACACCTCTCTTGTGTTGTCGTCCTGCAGGCTGTCCTCCATCTTCCGCCTGTAGGTGTCCCTGCTCTCCTTCAGCTTCTCCTTCAGCTTCCTCTGCACCCACTTCAGATCCTCCTCGTCACCAGACATGAAGGCTCTCCTTTTGTCGTTGAGGAGGGCCTTTAGGTCACGTGTAACCCAAGGGCTTGTTGTTGGGAAAACAGCACACCCTCCTAAGTGGGAACGGTGTTCTCCACACACAAGTGAATGTAGTCTGGATGGATGCAATGTGACAGAACCATCAATGTCTTCCGCCTGTGACTCACAGAAAACTTTCCCAGTCTTGTTGTCTCAAAACAGGTCCTGCAGAGCCTCATCAGCCTCCTGGACTAGAGGCTCATACATGGGCTTGAGGTGGACTAGGTTGTGGTCCGATCTTCCCCGGGGGGGTGGGGGGAGAGTTGAAGCGATGTAGGCATCCTTCACATTCTGTTCTTTGTTCTCCCTGGTGGGGCAATTCACAAACTGGGAGAACGTTGCCAGTGTTTTTGTCAGAGTGACATGGTTAAAATCCCTGGAGATTGCAATGAATGCACTGGGGTACTGGGTCTGTAGCATAGCGATAACAGCGTAGCTGTAAGCTCTTCCATCTTATTGCCCAGAGATCTCCCGTTGCCCATGACGATAGATGGAAGATACCGTTTTTTATATCCTTTTCTTCATCCGTCACTTCACCCCTGTTGTTGTGAAATCCATGCCCCCCCCCCCTCTTTTCCTGACTTTTCCTAAATGTCTCTTGTTGTTTTTTTAAGTGTTAGCATTGTTACAATTTCAAAATCACACATTGAACCCATTCTGGAAGCATTGTCATGACTACCATACTGTTTGATGGGCATGTCACGATTGGCACCTGCTTTGTTGTCCCCCCCCAAGTGCAAATTGTCCATCGAAAGTAGCCTGTCCTTCATATTAATTGATTGATACTGACTTTACAGTTATGAAAGGTCACCCATTGTAACTGTAATGCAACAGACAGACAATACATTTCCCAAATTTCGTTGTTTGGTACCTGTACTATAGCAATGACAATAAAGACCATTCATTCATTCATTCATTCATTCATAACAGTTATTTGCATGATCCATTGGGTTGCCTAGTATTCTTTTTTTTCTTTCTTTTTTTACACTAGGTCCTACAGTACAACACCATTTATGTCCACTATATTCAATATGTCAGCTCTTTAAAAAACTAAATGTGGTATAGTAATTCATCTTACATTGAGTCCTGACTAAACACAACCAGTGCATTATTTGTGCATGGTGCTGATCTAAGTCAATCATTTAATTGTTATACTAACAAATGGACGTCACTATGGATATATATATATTTTTAACGTTTCCTCTTCCCGGATTGAAACTAGGTTGTTGTTGTGCTGTGTTAGCATCGGTTTCCTACTTCCTGTGTCTGTGTCTTTAAGAAGTCTGAACAGCTCAACTGGCACGAGCTAAAACCAGAAGTGAGAGCCTTTAAAACAGCCTGATGTTCAGTGCTTAATCATCAGATGGTATTTCCATCCTTGGGCTTGTGGTTGCAGTCTCTCACGCGAGTGGGAAGGGCAAAAGAGGACAAAAAGACAATCAGTGAGAAGGAGGGATAGAAGGAGGAAGAGAGTGGGAGAGGAGAGGAAGAAGGGAGAGAGGATGGGGGGAGGGAGAAAGAGAGAGGATAAGAACATGGGAAAGAGAGAGAGAGAGAGACAGACAGACAT
This sequence comes from Nansenia antarctica, assembly GCF_963989245.1. Taxonomy (NCBI): domain Eukaryota; kingdom Metazoa; phylum Chordata; class Actinopteri; order Argentiniformes; family Microstomatidae; genus Nansenia; species Nansenia antarctica. The sequence continues at coordinate 15,352,416 of NC_137675.1, forward strand.
GGAGAGACTATACAATACCTGCTAATACAGTAGAAAGCCACCAGGCGAAACAGGTCTGCAAAGCTGATCCCAGATCCTTCCAGAGAGAAGGCTGTAACCAGAGAAAGAGAAGACAGAACACATGATAACTGTACCCAGATCAGACATTGGTCAGTAGTCAACGTTCCATTCACAGCAAACTCTACTGTTAATACACTTCCACTTGGAACAACGTGCATCATTTAACATCCCATTTCCCTCACAATAATGCTGCACTTACAAAGGTCTACTGAGACTAACATTTCTAAATTTGACCCATATCTTGCGAGGCTAAACCAGGCCAAACCAGGCCCTAGCCATGTGTTGTAACCCGAAGAGGGAACATTCCTGGAAGCTAAATGCACGCATCTGCTCTGTCATAGCCTTGCGCAATAACAGGTCCATTAGTCATGGAACTTTGTTGGTAGAATCCCAGACTATGAAACACAGAGCCAAACTTTGAATGTCAATCTAAGAGAAAACATATTTTAGCTAGCACAGTGACAATAGACAGATACTCCTTGGGATGTTTTCCTGCAATAAAATCTTGTTTTAAGTAGTTTAGCGTTTATGAGCTACAAGGAGTCAGTTAAGATAAGGAGTGTGAATGCTGGCTAGTGTGAGAGACAGTCAGGTTTTTGTTCACCAACAGAGGGGCGACTGTGCCACATAAAGAGCAAGTTCTCTACGGAGAGCAAACATCAATGAGAGTAAAGGATCACAGAAGATAGTTAAAGTGTAGTGTAGTGTGTGTGTGTGTGTGTGTGTGTGTGTGTGTGTGTGTGTGTGGTTGCATGCATGTGTGTGAAGTTGCGTATGTGGTCACGTGTGCATGTGCCACTGCCAGTGTGTGTGTGTGTGTGTGTGTTACACCTGCTGGAATCAGCATGTTGAAGAGTGAAATCACCTTATTGTTGTTTAACACTGTAGGCCCACTCAGACAATGTGACAGCTTCAAAACAGTGGGAATGAGTGGGCCACAGAGTGTGTTTTGAGTCAGGCAGGATATGACATCATTAACGATGAGTAAAGTCGTGGCGTGATCGATTGTGTAGGCTGTTATCAGGAAGCTATCAGTGGAAATAACCTGATTGGTCACTATTACTACCGTGGTTTAGTCATTCATGAACTGTTGCTCATATTCTGCGGAAGTGGCTTAGTGTTCCTGTGACATTGTGACACACACAGTTACTGTGACACTATGACACACAATTTTGTCAATTGTCACTTCATGTTTTTTGGAGCCTAAATCCTACAGAGCCAAACAGGTCTGGAGTCAGCTGAGGTGTACCAGGCTGTATTGTATCCCATATCCTCTTCTGGCTTTACACACGACAAGGCCGACCAGACACCAAACTGTGCTGGCTCGGATATTTTCCTCTCACATTGTCCGTTCCACTGTACTGTTGGATGTTTACATCCAATGACGTACAGCAACAGACAAGACATGGCTAGATAGACAGCCAAGCCATAGATAGATAGACTAGGGTTGGGCGGTAATACGGTAATAACATATACCGTAGTATTTGAAAATAGCAATAGTATAGTATAGTTCTGCGCATATATAAGATAAACACCTTAAGAGTGTTTGTCCAACACCACTGTCTGAGTGGTTGAAGACGCTATGAAAGTGATGACCTTTTGGACAGGAACGGTTTAACAGTGTAAAAAATTGGATACCGCCCAACCCTAAGATAAGACAGGCAGCCAAGACATAGATAGATAGGCAGAGAACAACATAGATAGATAGACAGACAGACAAGACCTAGATATAGACAGACACTGACTATACTGGCTCTCTTTGACAGGGAAGTCGCTGACGGAGGGTCCAGGCACGCCATCGCTGACCCGCAGAGACAGAACCTTCCTCTGTAGTGTGGAGGACTTCCTCACCAGGAACACCTGGCCAGGAGAGAGAGAGAGAGAGAGAGAGAGAGAGAGAGAGAGAGAGAGAGAGAGAGAGAGAGAGAGAGAGAGAGAGAGAGAGAGAGAGAGAGAGAGAGAGAGAGAGAGAGAGAGAGAGAGAGAGAGAGAGAGAGAGAGGAGCATCAAAGGTTAATAACGCTTGACCTTTCAGAGGCCATATGATGATGTCCCAATTCTGTCACCTGGATTTTTATTTATCATGACCTTTCACCTGTCATCACCCACTCTGACATCACCTATCCGTTATAATAATAATAATATAATAACTTTTTATTTGTATAGCGCTTTTCCTGCGAACATTGCAGCTCAAAGTGACGAGCTCCAATCATTATATATAATCTATATAATTAAATATTTTTTTCATTTAAAGGCAATATTAAAAAGATGGGTTTTTAGTCTTGACTTGAACATATTTGCTGAGGTTGCATCCCTAATGTAAACTGGCAGTGCATTCCACAATTTGGGTGCATAAAATGAGAATGCAGCCTCACCAAATCTCTTCTTTTGTACATGTGGTACACAGAGAAAACCAGCATCAGAAGACCTGAGAGCTCTATTGAGAGCTCTCTATAATGAGACACAGGAGGGCTAGAAAACACTATCAATGGACAGTTGATGGAACTAGGTAGTCATATAAAGTAGGTGATTTTGTGACATTTTGTTATGTTAGTGATGACGTATGGATTATGTCCTAAACGATATGCCTTCACACCTTCTCATTAGCGTTCACATTGCATTACCTTCTCTGACGCGCTCGATATCTATCTTTTCAAATTGGGTGGTCAAATTGGGAGCAATAGGATATCGTTTGTTTCAAACGAAGATCACGTTATGTAATGATTTGATTTAATTGAACAGAATTAGTATCAGTTCCTTGAGAAATCTGGGATACAACATAAATACCGTTAAACGTTTTATGAAACATTCCTATGAAACACTTAACAACACGGAAACCCCACTTTCGCTAGGGTCCAGGGGAGGCAGGTGGAGGTAGAAATCGGAGAACGGGCTCATAGTGACGCATGGAAAGGAATGTGGAATGCACACGTGAGTTGGATACAGTTCCTCATTCCTTTCCATGCATTACAATGTAGCCCGTCCTCCGATTTCTACCTCCACCAGCCTCCCCTGCTATGGTCCTTGTGTTGGTCCTCTCACCCCTGGCGGCTGCTTCAACAGTATGCGCGTGGCCTCGTCCTCACTGAGCGTGAGCAGTAGCCACACAGGGTGGGTCTGCGTCAGCCTGTCCAGCACGCTCATACGCCTACGCAGGGAGTCGTACCCAGAATCCCTCTCACCGCCGACGCCCGCGCAGGATTGCAGGTACACCCCGCTCACCTCCCCCTCCAGCCTGAGGGAGAGAGAGAGAGCAGAGAGAGAGCAGAGAAAGAGGCAAAGATCACTGTCTCCGCCTGCTGGTCAAAGCGAGTGGTGCATGCAGTCCATAGTCCACAATACGTGACGTCGTCTCAGAGATCCAGTTAAAGGAGGAGTGATAACCAGAAGACAATGCTGTCATAGTCCCAAGCTTTAAGAAGAACCCCCATCATTGACCCGGGTGGCAGTTATGACAGTTGAGCAGTTTTGAGCTCTAAAAACGTCTCGAAGAAAAACAACTCAAACCAGTGGTGAGTATCCTCTCTAATCCTTCGCCAGGCAATGTTGCTCCAAAATAGTGCAGAAGACGAAAATGGTCCTGATTAAGATGAACAGATGATCGCCACTGAGACTCTCCTTCGTGCAGCACGGCGTGGGTCCTGACTGACATTGTCCCCCACGGCTGCCTTTTGTTTGTTTGTTTCTGTCGTTTGTTGTCCCGCTTCTTTTCTTTCTTTTTTCTTTCTGTACAGTGTCCTTGGGTTTGAGAAAGGCACTTTTTCACAAATCTATTATTGTTATTTATTATTATTCCCTCCCTCACTATCACAGGATTCAGAGTGAGACTTCAAACAGGAGACCGAAGCAGACGGAGCAGGAGTGGAGAGAAGGAGAAGGGAGCCAGAGAAAGGAGAAGAGAGAGAGGGAGAAAGGAAGAGTGGACTTACCCCTGTAGGACCAAGGGGTCTTTGTCTCGATCCAGTGCTGTGGTAGTCTGCACCATCTCCTGCTTCAGCTCCCCGATCTCCAACGCAAACGTGTCGATCAGCTACAAGGAGATGAGGAGGAGGAGAAGAGAGAGAGAGACACAGAGAGAGACAGGACATGGGATAGCATGAGTGAGGGATTCGATGAGGGATAGAGGGAGAAGGGGGGATGAGAAAGTGAGAGTAGAGAAAGCACAAAGGGTTTGTAGGAGAGTGAGATGGATTCAGAGAGAAAAAGAAAAAAGGGATGAGAGAGAAAATGAGATTAGAGGTTAATTGAGACGGACTTTACAGAGGAGTGTCAGAGACAGACATGAGAGCTTTCTGAAGCCCAGGAGCTGGGAAGCGGTTAGTCACTTTCCTGTGTGTGTACCTCATTTCCTACGAACAGGAAACATGAAGACAAAGCAGCAAGAGACACACACACACACACACCAAATGTAGACAATACGACAACAACACTGACCATCACCATCACACACACACACACACACACACACACACACACACACACATCCTTCAACTCAAATGCAATCTCTGTTTCGAAAGATACAATAAACACATCTTGGTAAACAAGGCTAAGCGGTCTAATCTGCAGAAACGTAAACATCTGGATGATAACGCACACACACAGACGCGCATACACACACACACACACACACACACGCGCATACACACACACACACACACACACACACACACACACACACACACACACAAGCAGAGGGCCACGGCGGCAGTGAGAGGAAGTGGGTGAGTCACTCAACAGATGCCAATGTCTGATGGATGCGGCCCTCCCTATCTGACAGGGCATTTCCTCTGGAGAGAGATAAAACCTTGTTATTCCGGCCATTCAACCTCAAATGTTTACCACATTCACTCAACACAATTCAGTCATACTTACTGTATGACGACAACAACAATGTTGCAACCACAATAACGTGCCTCTAGTCGCAGTGTTGGGGAAGCTACTCTGAAAATGTATTTACCTAGATTGGCAATCACAAGTTGAATTCCACAAAAGCTACCCTTGAGAGAAACATAGTTTGTCAAACTAAAGCTACTTTGAAACGACCTTATTCAACACACAACAGTCAGTTACTGAAAGATGACTAGTCCATATGACAGAAAGCATGTGACTGAAATCACTAGAGGAGATAAAAGGTGGAGAAAAGTGGGGAGATCAGTGGCAGTAAGAGAAGAAATAGTAGGGAAATTGTTTAAGGGCTGGAATTTCAATGTTGTTGTTGTTGTTGTTTTTTTGGGGGGGGGGGGTTGGAACAATGTAGTATGAGTAGTGACAGTAGCGTACTACACCGCTACATGGCACAAAAGTAGTTAACTGCAGGAAAAATACTAAGATTTGAATTCTGTTTAACTACCACCAAGCTAAAGCAAAGTGTAGTTAAACTAATAATTAACCTTATTATAATTATTATTAGCCTTATACTGGATCTAACACAGCACTCTCTTGTCTGACCTACACACACACAATTCAACTAACCAACTAACCATCAAACCCATGTCTGCTGGGCTGAAGCAATAGCAACACAAGCCTAGTACACATCCAGCAGGTCTTCCAAGACCAGAGTTGAGGAACCCTGCAGAAGAACTCCATAACGCCAGTTGGGACCATTAGCACATACTGACCAGCAGGGGGCAGTACCTCTCAGTATTTCCTTCAACCGCAGACCCCTGCAAAGCTGCTCCAGCCCTGACCACAGCAACCACAGGTCTCTGGTCCACCCCTTGCAATAGAGCCTGTCTGGAGCCATTTCTCCCTCTCTCCCTCTCCCTCTCTCTCTCTCCTTCTTCTTCTGACCTCTTTATACACATGAGTCAGCAACCCCAATGCTGAGCTAACAGTTCGCTACGTTAGAATTATAAGGTTCTATCTCCATTTTTGGTCAAAATTGAGTTTTTTACATGATCTGATCCATTAGGTGTTTATTAATGCTGATTATAACCTGACCCACTGCTCACCTGTAACCTGACAATACTGACACCTACTGACACATACCCAGTCCCTATACCCTATTATACTGACATACCTGTGGACTTAATTTCTAGCATTTGATTCCCTAACCGCAACATCTGGCCTGGTGTCCATAACATAGGCCTACTCATGAAAACTACTGTAGCACTTTCAGATCTCTTTTTCTCAGAAACGTGCTCGAATGGAAGACACATATTTCCTAGTTGCATGCTTTTCATGTCTTAAGTTAATGTTTAAACTTGATCTTTAAGCTGGGCAGACGACTCATGTATTCAATAGAGAGGCCGGGTAACCCTAAATTAAATCACATACGATATGTCTATCTCTCTCTCTTTCTCTCTCTCTTTCTCTCCCTCTCTCATCCCCACTCCTCTTTTCCTCAGATCTCTACTGCAATGAAGAGACCCAGCTCTCACTAAGCCTGCGCCATGAACTCTGTGTCCCCCAGTGCGGTGCAGTACGCAGGGGGAGCGGTGCAGGAGGAGATCCAGGAGGCCAGGAGGCCTCTTCAGCCGCTGGAGCCGGGGGGCAACTTCGGGCACAAGCAGGGTCCCCTGGATGGCGTGGTCACCAGGGAGGCCGCGGGAAAACCGGACGAAGTGGACAAGCTCAAGGCCAAGCTGATGTCCGCATGGAACAACGTTAAATACGGTCAGTTAGTTCCCTTTTGGAAAATGTCAACAACAACAATAATGATTTTGGTTTGCTTAAAAAAAAAAAAAAACAACTAATAATATTATGTGAAGATAATTTGTCTGAAATATTGCATACTGTGCATAGCCATGTGAGCTCTACACCTACGACTTCACCCCCGTCCACCCCAGCAACTCCATCGTAAAGTTTGCAGACGACACCACCGTGGTGGGATGCATCTCGGGGGGGGACGAGGCGGCGTACAGGGATGAGGTAGAGCAACTGAGCAAGCTGTGCAAGGTTAACAACCTGCTGCTGAACAAGTCAAAGACCCAGGAAATCATCGTAGACTTCAGGAGGAAAAAGTCCGAGATCCAGCCCCTGCTCATCGACGGAGAGAGCCCTCCGATTAACCCTCCGATTCCTGGGGATGCACATGCGGGATGACCTGACCTGGAAGGACAACACAAAAGCCACCATCAAGAGGGCACAACAGCGGCTATACACCCTGAGAGTCCTCAGGAAGGAACACAGCAAGCAGGAGATACTGGTGACCTTCTACCGCGGCGCACTGGAGAGCATCCTCACCTACGGCATCTGCAACTGGTTCTCCAGCTGCACAACAGCGAGAGAAATGCGCTACAGAGAGTCGTGAGAACAGCACAGAAGATCACCGGCGCCCCCCTCCCCTCTCTGGAAGAGCTGTACAACACACGCTGTCTCAGGAAGGCCTCCAAGATCTCCAGGGACCCGACCCACCCTGGGTACGAACACTTTACCAGGCTGCCCTCGAAAAGGCGGTTCAGGACCCTGGCCGCAAGGACAAACAGACTGAAGAACAGCTTCTACCACAGGGCCGTCCAGGCCCTGAACACAGCAAAGACCTAAGTTCTGGGCCCTGGACAGTCTGGACGGATTGATGGCAGCTGCTGGCCTGAAAAAATCAGGTGTAGTGCTGAGGCACAAACATGTACATTTCAAGCCTGCAAACTGTGACACTTTAAATAAATGTGAAATAATACTATTGTGCAATATGACAACCCTAGTCGTCTATCTGTACAGTATAGTACAGTGGATAGTGTACATAGCCTTTATTTATGTAAACCAGCTCCTTCCCTTCTTGTGATTTTTTAAAAAGTGTTTTTCTTTTTCCCTTTCCTAACACCAGGGGAGCCACCCCTCCTAAATTTCGTTGTTTGGTACCTGTACTGTAGCAATGACAATAAAGTCCATTCATTCATTCATTCATAAGTCAACGCTTGTACCTCAATTCCAGAGCTACTCATTTCCGAGTCTTCGTCATTGGGTAACCCCTTTTCTGCAGGATTTTCAGCATCTGGACATGTTGTCTCTTCTGTAGGTTCATCTGATACATGTTCAGGTAAGTTTACACCAGCAGGTGGGTGATCTTCATATGCTGTTTCCCCATCAACTGCTGTGTGGTCGTCATCATGTTGGTTCAGTGTCACTTGGCTGGCTGGGGTAACATCAGGTAGGCTATTTGGTTCTGCACTAACTGGAACATCATCAGCCAACTCATTGAGGTTTGTAGGCAGATTCTCTTCAGAATGGTTTGGACTAGAGTTCATTGGAACATCTTGCTTGACAGTGCACCTGGTTACTTCAGATACTGTCTCTCGCAACCAGATGACAGGGAGGATGTCGTCTTCATCTGAGGATTGATCAACTTCTTCAGTGGCTTTGCGAGTGTTTTGTCGTGTCTTACGCCTTGTGGCTGACTTCGGCTGTGCAAGCTCTTCCGCTGCTACATAGAGAAACCCACACGGGAGCAGGAGGTCTCGATGTAAGGTGCGACAGGGGCCCTCTCCGTTCTCTGGTCTAACTGTATAGACGGGGAGGTCTCCAGCCTTTTTCACAACCACATGGACCGTGGAATCCCATTTATCCGCGAGTTTGCGTTTTCCACGAAAGCGTACATTTCTCAAGCACTCGGTCTCCGATGTCCAGAGCGGAAGGGGTCACACGCTTGTCAAACCGTGTTTTGTTCTTTTCAGCTACCTTGGCAGCACTCCGTGTCGCTATTTTATAGCTCTCCTCAAGGTGGGATTTGAGGTTCTGTACATATTGGGAGTGTGATCTGCGGAGCAGAGGTACAGACAGCACAAAGACACCATCACCGCTGTGACCGAGGAGGCCGAACCCCTCACGACCGCCGTAGAAAGAGCTTCTGAGATCTGCCCTGAGCGGTTGGAGGTGCGACGCTCGGCCAGGAATCTGGACAGCGAGATCAGCCGCCTGAAGGTGAAGATCAGCACCCAGCAGGACCAGCAGGGAGACCGCGAGACGGTCATCAGGCAATTCCATGAGGCCCAGCTGACCTTGGCCCTGGAGGTAAAGAGCCTCAACCGCTTCACCCAGATGCTGGGCACTATCATAAACGAGAGGCTAACCAACTACACCACACTGAGGAGGTACCTGTCATGTCGCTCTAAGTACTACTTTGACAACATGCTATCACAGAGAGGCTACACAGGAAGCATGGTGTTCGATCACAAGAATGAAACCATGATCATCTCGGTCCAGCCAGGTCAAGGTGACAAGGCGGCCTTGAGTGACATGCGGTCCCTGTCCGGAGGAGAACGCTCCTTCTCCACTGTCAGTTTCGTCCTCTCCCTTTGGGCCATCGCCGAAGCCCTCATCCGCTGCCTTGATGAATTTGACGTCTACATGTTACTGTTGAGGAATCTGAGAGAAGATAAGAGGAGGACAGGGGTGAATACTGTAAGAGAGAGAGAGAGAGAGAGAGAGAGAGAGAGAGAGAGAGAGAGAGAGAGAGAGAGAGAGAAAATGGTCATGGAATGAGTAGAGGAGGATGCGAGAGAAGAACTGGGTGAAAAGAGAGAGAGAGAGGGGAAGAGAAAGAGAGGGAGCGAGAGAGAGGGAGGCAGGGAGGGAGGGAGAAAGATATAATCTAAAAGAGACCAATACAGACAGAGAGAGAGAGAGACAAAGAGAGAGAGAGAGAGAGAGAGAGAGAGAGAGAGAGAGAGAGAGAATGAAAGAAAGAAAGAGAGAGACATTTCTCAGCCAGAAAATGCGAGTAAATTAACACATTTATTATGAAAGGTCTCGAATGGCTGGCTCTGGGCAGTGTGCCCCGCTGGAGCCTTAATGGCAGCAAACACACACACTGGCTCCGTTTCACCCCAACAGCTTTTACAAGACTCGTCTGATGCCCAGGAAAAACCCACTCTCATCCATCGCTTTCTTCCTTTCTTTCTTTCTTTCTTTCTCTTTTCCACCCTTCCTTCGTCCGTCACTCTCTCTGTTTCTCTCTTCATCTCCCTCTCTTTTCCAGAAAACACACGCACGCATGGACACACACACACACACAGACACACACACACACACACACACACTTTGCCACACACTTTGCCAATGCCATCCCTCTGTCTCTCACGACGAGGGCCGTGCCCAACCGCAGTGGTGTCATTAATTTGCCTCTGAACGTGGAGGTAAGCGATTCTTTGCGCGCAGTCAACGCCACGATGGAGTCAACGGGAAACTATGTGTTCGACGCACAGAGACCGCTTTCACTGAGACTAGGCAGAGTGCAGCAGTAGTAGTAGAGAAAGAGAGATAGAGAAAGAAAGAAGACACATCTTTCAGTTTATTCTGCATCCCTGTGTGGGGTGCCGCTTTTACCTGAAACAACTTCCACTACAGTGAGTTGCATAAATAGATTCTGTATAGATACTCTATGGTCCCAGCAGGAATCAAAAGCACAACATTAACGCTGTTAGCGTCATGCTCTACCCTCACCAAGAACAAATCTGTATTTGTATCCATCTACCACAAATAGCCCATCGACGGATACATCCTCACGTTTACACAGTGACCTCCGTCGTTACAACGTTGAGATAAGCTAAAAATAGCCACGTCGCTCTCGCTAAGTCATCAATGGCCTTTGTCTACTGTGGCTGCCAGCAGTCAAGCGACGCAGACACATGAATGTGACATAATGAGTGGATTAGCCTTGGAGGCGGTTAGCAGTTATCGTGGTGCGGTAGCACCGAGGGCCAGATGAAGAGGATGAGTGATGACGCTGACTGAAGAGCCATCAAGCCGTGATGAGAGACAGACCTTGTTCATTATCTCTCTATAAATAGATCATGTTTCTAAAAACAGTCATGAAAGGATTTTTAACAAGCAGAGCGGATGACAGTTACTGCATACCTCAGACTGATCTGAGGAACCGCCGACAACTGTTCCATGTTTCCTTAAAATGTAGTGTGTGTGCGTGTGTGTGACTCTTTCTCTTTTATTGCTCTTGTGTGTGCATTTGTCATGGTTCCAACAATTGCAGCTGGCGTTTTCCAATCCCCACTCGTCTCCATTAACACAAGCAATACTGTTGCACGACCGGGAAAACTGTGAAAGTCTGAAATGAAAGGAAGCTAAAGAGCCAAAGCTAATCCAAAAGCACATCCATCAGCACAGCTTTACTGTGTGGAAATATTGTATGAATAAATATTCTAGTTATCCAAATATGATGACAAGTGTAGTTAAAGAGAGAGAGAGAGAGAGAGAGAGCAAGAGATAGAGAGAGATAGAGAGAGAGAGAGAGAGAAAGGGAAGGGGAGGGGGAGAGAGAGAGAGAGAGAGAGGGAGAGAGAGAGAGGGAGAGAGAGAGAGAGAGAGAGTGAGAGAAGAGAAAGAGATGTGTATGCAAAGGACTATGTAGCCAATTTTTAGGGCTTCCATGTAACTTCAATAGGGTCTGTGAGAGATCTGTGACCTAATAGGTCATCTGTACCCTGCAAGGATTCGCTGTAACATTTTCAATGGCAGTAAATGGGAAACTGATTCAGATTTTAACAACTCAGACCTTTGTCTTTGCATATCAATTTACATAAGAGAATATCCCATCAATAGGAAAACAACAGTTGTCATTACATAACAGCACAGTACGTAGCAGACAAATGTGTGATGAGTGAATGATTGTTGTTTTTTTTCGTCTCCCATTGAAAGACCATGCATAACTCTCTGTGTTTATCAGGTTTGATGTGAAATTCACTTATTGACCAGAGCAGAATCAGGCTTATGAGGAGACAGTCTGATACAGACTACAAATATTTAGCGTGAGATCCTGTTGGGACAGCGAAAGACAGACAGACGGACGGATGGACGGACGGACAGACGGACAAAACCGGCAAAGAGACAGACGGATGGACGGACGGAAGGACAGACAGGGAATCGACCCTTTACCTTGAAGAAGCTACCACTCCTGTCCATGTGACACGGCGGCCTGGGCAGCGTGCTGGCCATGTTGTTGTTGTTGTTGTTGTTGTTGACGTCTACCAGGTCCCTCGTCCAGACGTCTGCGACTGCTTTGAGGAGTCCTGTGGGTCAAACACACAGACACATATTTCAGCTGCGGTGTGACTAAAGAGAGGAAATTCCAGCTTCGGCCACAGAGGGAACTTCTATTACACAGCCTCTAGAGAGATGATGGTCGACCCTAAAGTCTCTCTCTCTCTGTCTCCCTCTCTGTCTCTCTCTCTGTCTCCCTCTCTGTCTCCCTCTCTGTCTCCCACTCTGTCTCTCTCTCTGTCTCCCTCTCAGTCTCCATCTCTGTCTCTCTCTCTCTCTCTCTCTCTCTCTCTCTCTCTCTCTCTCTGTCTCTCTCTCTCTGTCGGTCTCCCTCTCTGTCTCCCTCTCTGTCTCCCTCTCTGTCTCCCTTTCTCTCCACTTCTTGCTTTCTCCCTCTCTCTCTCTCTCTCTCTCTCCCTCTCTCTCTTCCTATCCACTGATCCCCCTATCCACCCTCACCATAGTCATCACCATTATTGACTACTTTACTACCATCACTTCTTTCATCCTTCGCTCCTAGGTGTTGTCCTCATCTCCCTTGCGTCACTTGTTCTCTCCTCTTGTCACTAGTCTTTTTCCCATGTCTGACACATTTAATGCATTTTCCAGTGATAAGAGCCATAGTTCCAGCCCTCCTCCCTCTTCCCTGGGCATGTGTGTGTGTGCGTGCGTGTGTGCGTGCGTGCGTGCGTGCGTGTGTTGTGTGTGTGTGTACCTCCCTTCTCCCCCTTCCCACAGTAAGTTAATGATGATGTTATGGTCTGAAACAAGGCAAGACTCAGATCTTCCATTTGTATGAAACTTAAACACACACACCTTATTTTCCTCTAACATGCAGTGCCCTGCGTAAGTAATGGGACAGTGTAGCAATTTCTCTTCTTTTGACTCTACACTCCAAAACTAAATCCATAAACTTAAATCCAACAATTGCTGGTTAAAGTAAAGGTTCTCAGCTTTTATTTGGTGGTATTTGTGTTGGTTTTGCCAATACACCTTGTGCATAGTCCCCCTAATTTAGGGTTCCCTAAAGTATAGCTGCCACTAAAACTGTGTCACTTCATCTTTATTGATGATTGCAACAGCTGACGGCAGCAGCAGAGTGGATTCTGAAGGGTACAGAAACATATTGTCTGCTTGAGTGCGAGCAATGCTTCCAAAATCATTGGCTGCTGCTTCATCATACAGTAAGCCATAGCAACTAGGGAGCTTTTCAGAGCCAGAATGTGAAAAGGTCTAGACTGGCAAAGCAAATCAATTTCCACAGATGGACAACAAATGGATGAAGTGGACTCTATGGCAATTGACACAGACTTGAGACATGACAGCAGTAGCTTTTTCTTTTCCTTTTAATGTTTTTCTTTTGTTGTTTTTGTTGATGTTGAATTGTTGTATTATTGTTCTTATTGTTGAATAAAAAAAATTTGCAAAATCAAATCAAATCAAATTTCCAGATTTTAGGCAAACAGACCGAAAAACTAATTCCAACCGAAGATGTCTGCAGTACAAGCCTGGCAGAGCATCACCAGGGAAGACACACAGCATCTGGTGTGGTCAATGGGTTGCAGACTTCAAGCAGACTTTGCATGCAAAGAATTGTTGACCAAATACTAAACATGAGTGCTTATATCATCATCTGTCCCATTATGGTACCCTGAAATAGGGAGACTATGCAGAAAAAGTGGTGTAATTTCTGCATGGTGAAACCAATATGTACACCAACATCATCAAATAATCTCTACTAATACGTAATTGTTTGATTTCAAATCCAAACTTTTGATTTCAAATCCAAAAGAAGAAACAATGCTTCACTGTCCCATTACTTTAGACGGCAGGGATGTTAGAAATGTTGAATGTATATGTGTGTGTGTGTGTGTGTGTGTGTGTGTGTGTGTGTGTGTGTGTGTGTGTGCATGTCTTCATGTGTGTGTGTGTGTGTGTGCGTGTGTGCCTTCGTGTGTGCGTGCATGCGTGTGTGTGTGTGTGCGTGCATGCGTGTGTGTGTGTGCGTGCGTGCGTGTGCATGAACTCACAGTGTGTGTCTGTAGAAGGGTGTTGTTGGAAGCGGAGAATGAAAGGGGCCGACTGTGACCCCCCCCACCCCCCACCCCACCCCACCATCACCCAGACCTTGCCTCTGGCTGGCGTCCCACAGGCCCCAGTGAGTCAGGGAGATGCTCCACACACACAGTCACTTTCATCTCCAACAGGAAGGAACACTGCCACCCCCGCCCCCCCCACCCCCTCCAGACACACACAACCAACACAAAAAACAGAGGAGCAGATGAGAGACGGAGACCTAGTTCTCTCTCCACTAGCTACACGTCTCTGGCAACACCCCCCCCCCCCCCCCCCCCCCAGCTGGAGCAAAGATGGAGCTGACACAAGGAACTAGCCGCGATAGAAGTCTGATGAAAACCCTCATCTGGGAGGGAGGAAATCAGCTGCCTCAGAACATTCTCTGACCCATGTAACCACATGTGCTGAGTACACGGCTGGTCCTCTACACTGAAACCATCCGCTTATTGTAGTGGTAGAATCAGAATCTCCCATACACAGATATCAAAACCTTCGAATCCATTAAGAACCTGGCCCTGGGTAAGTTACAGTTATTGGCCTTATCTGTCCACCAGTCTATCTACCTGTTTATATCTGGCTACTGTATAGCTCTGTGTGCGTGTCTGTGTGCACGTGCGTACTGTTGTTCTAGGGAGCTACTAATAATTAATAATTTTAATAATAATTTTGCCATTTAGCAGACGCTTTTAATCCAAAGCGACTTACAATTACGAATTACAGGGACATTCCCCCTGGAGTAACTGAGGGCTAAGTGCCTTACTCAAGGGCACACTAGTAGTGGTGTGGTTTCAGGCGGGATTTGAACTCACAACCTTCCGATCACAAGTCCAACTCACTATCCACTAGACCACCACTACCCCCTACTACTACTTCCTGCCTACAGTAGGTCTCGGGGTTATCTCTAGCCCAGCACGGCTGCTTTTTTTAGGCTGGGGAAGCCGAGATAAAAAGAGAACCAAGTGCTCTGTAACGCTGCCAGGCCAGGCCAGGCCAGACCGGACCGCCCACTCACAGATCCACTCAAGGAGCATTGTGAAAACAACTGGATAGACGTGTGCAGTGGGAAAGCCCATCAGTTGTCAGCAGAAAAAGTGATTTCAACCCGAAAAAGAGAAATTGGAAAGCTAAGTCATGGGGGGGAGGGGGGACATGGACTGGGCATGGCTGGGAATTGCTGGTTTAGTGGTTTAGTTCTCTTCAATAACGGGAAGTCTGGGTTGATACGAGCCGTGTGCTACTAGACAGACAGACTAATTCAGACTCGAAGAGAGGAGGAAATTGAAACAAAATATTTCCTAAGTAACTCCCTGCTGAGTGAATTTCCTGGAAAGCCCGAGTTGCTGTTTTGACTTAGTCGTTCAATAACTGTATGGTAATAGTCCGCTGCTATGAATAGTTTCAATTATACCATGATACCCCAGAACCAACATACACGTTTGTATGCATAACTGTACTGTATGTGAAGATTTCCCAGACCCAGATTTAGCCTAATCCTGGACTAAATCTCATTTTCAATGGACAATCTCCATTCAAGATGCATTTTTAGTCTAGGAGTAGGCTTAATGTGGATCCAGGAAACCAGCCCCATGTGTGTGTGTTTATATAAATGCATCTACTTTTCCCAGAGATCGACACCCAGTCACCAACCCTAACGAGACATGACACAAGGTATGCTGGGTAGTGGGCCAAACAGGAAGACTCCCCCCCAGAGCCATGCATGGTACTTACAGTTGCATCTCAGCTCAGGCAGAATGAACTGGGGGAATGTTATTATGTTCCCTCCACTGGCCCAGCTCAGCACAGCGAATGACATCAGACATCAGTAGGTTGAAGCAGACAAACAAGTAAACACTTCACCACCTACAATACAGTACAGTACCACATCAGAATGGTTAAGAACAAGACCGTGCATCTTTATCCAACCAATTTTTCATCTTGGGGTCGGGACCCAATGTGGGGCCAACTGATTTCGTCAAACTAACCTCCATGATTTGATTAAAAAAAAAGAAAATACTTATTATTTTGTATGAAGACAAACATTGTCTGTGTATTGCACCGGTAGCCTACAGTACCAGTCAAAAAAGTTCAATTGAATGGGGAAAGTGTGTGTATTCTAATCACCTAAAAGATGCTCTAAATAGTTGGATATGAACCACAAACCCCCAACACTGCTAAATACAGTACCGAATGGGGAGGTGTGTCCAAACTTTTGACTGGTACTATATTGCAATGGAACCCTGGATGACATAATATGATATGGCAAATGTCCACATCGCATGGACAATACCGTTTTTAACTTTTTCTATTCTATTTTACCTGATTCTATACAGAAAACCTACACAACAATTTAGACCATTGCATACATTGTATTCACAGCCAGGAATCATCACTCTCAACACATGAGAATGTTAAAGTGAACATTTCCTATCTTACTCAGACATAAGCTTAAATACCCTAGAGAACGGCGGCTTTGCGTTGAGCACATGAGACAATGTTGACTGTGTAGTCTATCAGGCATGGAAGAATGACTCTCTCTTCAGCTAGCTATAGCATGTAATCCCTTGGAGCTGATCATTCCCCTTCTTTGTGTGTGTGTGTGTGTGTGTGTGTGTGTGTGTGTGTGTGTGTGTGTGTGTGTGAGAGAGAGAAAGCCTCAGCTGCAGCTTGACAAAGACACATCTGAGTGACTCTCCCCACACAGGAACACAGGCCCCCTGGCACTGAAGCCCTGTCACACAGAGACACACTGTTCCACAGACAGAGACACGCTCGCTCCAGTACCAACACACACACACACACACACACACACACACACACACACGCATACACACACACACACACACACACACACATACACACACACACACACACACACACACGCACACACACACACGCACACACACACACACGCACACAAGCACACAAACACATAATGTACATACAAACCTGTTTCATAGACATTTCCTTTGACTTTTACACATGTAGGCTACTCCCAGTGTGAATTGTGATTGTTCTAAGCTGAAACCTGACTCTGATGTAAACTATCCACACTCCTCCCTGCATGCAATCCCTTGTCGTGCCCAACAGACAGTGAAGCTTTTTATTTCAGTGGAGTTGGAACAACACAACCTAGCAGCTAACTACCCCTGTGAGATAGATAATAATGGAATGGTGTTAGGAAAGAAAAAAAAAAAAAAAATTTGAAAAAGCATAAAAGCATAAAATCACAAGAAGGTAAGGAGCTGGTTTACATCAATAAAGGCTATGTACACAATCCACTGTACTATACTGCACAGATAGTCAACTAGGGTTGTCATATTGCACAATAGTATTTTTTCACATTATTTTAAAGTGTCACAGTTTGCAGGCTTGAAAATGTACATGTTTGTGCCTCAGCACTAGCTGCCATACAATCCAGTAGAACCCCATCATCACAGTAGTTCAGATGAGAAACACAATACTGCTTTACACCACCCAGTGTGAAACTGTATTCATAACCCATCTCTCTCTCTCTCTCTCTCTCTCTCTCTCTCTCTCTCTCTCTCTCTCTCTCTCTCTCTCCCTCTCCCTCTCCCTCTCCCTCTCTCTCTCTCTCTCTCTCTCTCTCTCTCCCTCTCTCTCTCTCTCTCTCTCTCTCTCTCCCCCTCTCTCCCTCATTATGCAAGGCAACCTTTCAGTTAGGCCTGTATGTTTATGTTAATGTGTATGAGTGTCTCTGTGTGTTTGTGTGTGTTTGTGTGTGTGTGTGTGTGTGTGTGTGTGTGTGTGTGTGCATGCCTGTCTGTGGTTGTTTGCATATCCTTCCATGAAGTAAAAATGAATACATCAGAATGTAGAAATGCAAAACAAGACCCGTCCCCGCTACACTACATACCTTCTTCCTAATGAAGATCACATGTATTTCAGCATCATTTCTCCTCCATGGTCACGCAATGGGAACGAGGTTCAAAGAATAACAAACAATCAGCCATTATTCTGCACATACTGTTTAGAGCATATGTCTTAGTTTACATTAATAACAAGCATTTGGGCGTTTTAGCTAAATTGGCATCCTCAGGCATGCCAGCAAGAGACTTGTGGCTTTTCAGAGCCTGACAGCATGGATTAAGTATTCACCCAAACGCAGACGACATGGGCTGCAAAACGACATATGGTCATCGTTGTTGAGTGGAGAGAACAACTTGTTTTCGTACTAGGGAGCTAGCTCAGACATCCACACTGACATTTGGTGCACACACATAAACACCTACAACTGTTTAAAGAGCAGTTCAAGAATTAGCTACACTCGCTAAACAGACACAAAGAAAAACAATAACAAACGTTTTCTTTTTTTTTTACCGGACCCATTTGGCCAACTTTCCATCATTTCAACCCATTGGGTCTAATTCAGTGGCCCATTGTACTGCCTGTGTAGAATCCAGTGACCGGTGTTGACCCTCCACTCATGCTGTGATTCTGCTGTAATAACAGTAGATACTGCAGGAGGGTTGGAGCGCAGGCCAGGCAGCTGCATAAACGCACTGCAACACTGGAACACTGACACTGAGCAGAACTCCCACAGGATAGGGGGTAAGAGGGGGCAGGCTGAGGTAGAGAGAGAGAGAGAGAGAGAGAGAGAGAGAGAGAGAGAGAAGGGTAGATGTAGAGAGAGAAAGAGGCAGAGACAAAGACAAGGGAAAGAGAGACAGAGAAAGAGAGAAAGAGAGAGTGAGGCACAGGGAACATTCCGGACCATTGTGTCTGAGTACGACCACAATAGTTGTAAGTGGGTCAGTGGTTCAGAACAAGTTCAGATGAACCGACTGGCCCGTAGGTTTGGGGCGAACACTTTGGCAGCAGAGATACAGGGAGGTCTGGGAGTTGTCAACGTCTGTCAATTATCCACTTCCTCATCCGATCTGTCTTCCCCTCTGCCAGTCAAACTTAAAAGAGAGACCAAGAGCCTAACCTCAAGCCTGGGTGGAGACCCCTCTCACCATAACTCATACAGCCCGAAAAAACACCATCTGTCCACCCAGATGATAAACTATCGAAGCACAACTCCCCCGTTTAGGCATTAAATCATTATACTAAGATAAAAACAAAGTAAAATCCAGAGAGGGAGATCAGAGGAGATGGGGTTAAAGAGACTTACAGTAGTGGGGACATACAGGGCTTTCAGAGTGGGATAGGATGTACGCACTAGAATCATCTGGTCCTAGTTGATGTTCTAACAGCCAAAGCCCTGTAGGTTCCCCTAGAGAACTCAAGAATTTGTTATTTAAAAAAAAAACAAAAGCCTAAGACAAAACAAATGGCGTTGCAAGTTCTCGAAGATTATGAAGAAGACAAACAGAACCTTTTTTTGACACTTGTGAGTGTGACAATAACAGACTCAAGACGTCAATAACAGGGACCGACAAAACACAGACTCTCTCAAACTAAACAACAGATTCCTACTGCGAAACAAGCCACTTTGTGACAGGTAGAAAGAGAGAGAGACAAAAGACGAAGAGAAAAAGAGAAGATTCGGGAGTGAGGTGAACGTAAGCTAACCAGACTAACAAACTGGAAGAATGAGAGTTATGTGAATCAGGACCCTGGGGATAGCAGAACAACCTGGCACTATTTAAAAGGAGATTGAGTAATTTAATTGTGTGTGTGTTTGTGTTTGTGTGTGTGTGTGTGTGTGTGTGTGTGTGTGTGTGTGTGTGTGTGTGTGTGTGTGTGTGCATGTGCGTGCGTGTGTGTCTGCGTATATGTGTGAGTAGATGCACTATTTAAAAGGAGGTTGAGTAATTGTGTGTGCGTGTGTGTGTTGAGGAGGTTGAGCAGTTGCATTAAAAAGCCCCTAAGCCTTCTGAAGGAAACAAACAAAGTATTGTTTTTTAACATTTTTGACAACTCTGGGGGAGACACCAGTCCTAGATTTAGACAACCGCAACACATGTTGAGTTACATGAGCCGTGAGACAGCTGTGGTTGATCAAAGGGCTCTGCTTTAGAAGATCACAAACAGGCCTGACACTCAAAATCAATGCATTCCGTGCATAACATCGAGCCTGTCCTCCGCTTTCTACCTCCACCAGCCTCCACTGGCCTAGGCCGATTGGACAGTACTGTATTATTATTCACCAAAAAGACATAACCATACATACTGCAGCCCTGCTGGCTCTGGTCCAGTCTAACGACTGGAAGTACAGTAGTGTCAAATCCATCCTGTTCCACAACTCCCAAAACACGTGTCTAACCAGAAAACTTGAAAAGAAAGTGTTCCCTAATCAGTACAGGCGTACGTTACTACAGGGGACTTTGCTACACCAGACAGCTTAGCGAAGGTCTTTAGAGAAACACATGAGCGGAAAACAAAACCCAAAATAAACATAAACACTGAATGTGTGTCCGAGCAGTGCCAGACACCACCATCACCACCACTACCACCACCACCACCCAGTCCTAACTTTCCATGGTCAACACAGAGAGGGGAAATGAGGAAGAAAAAAAAAGAGGCTGGGGTTGTTTTTGCACATTCTGAGGTGGGTTCTCCACGGCCCCTGGTTATACTGGGGCTGGGCCACTCCCCTGACTAAATTAAAACCAGAAATGAGGGATTAAAGGATCTAGTACTGAAACTCTCCACTTTGAGGGCACTTTGAGGAGGTGTGTGATGGCTTGATGTCTTTCTCTCTTGTCAGATGTCTAAAACCACGGGGACCCAGAGACTGGGAGAACGAGGAGGGGGGGAGAGAGAGAGAGAGAGTGAGAGAGAGAGCGAGGGAGAGAGGAAGAGAGGGAGAGAGATACATTACCACAATACCAATAAAAGAAGATTTAATTGAATTCAGAGGGAGAGCGAATGACAGAGAGAGAGAGACAGAGAGAGAGAGAGAGAGAGAGACAGAGAGAGAGAGAGAGAGAGAGAGAGACAGAGAGAGAGAGAGAGAGAGAGACAGACAGAGAAGAAGAGAGAAAAAGAGAGGGAGGGAGGTTATGGACAGAGGTGGATAATGAGGAAAGAGGAAACAAGAGCAGACGGGAGAAAGAGGAAGGGAGACAGAGATGGATAGAGTGAAGAGAGAAAGAGCGAGACCCAGAGAGAACAGGGGGATGTGATTTAGGACGACTCCACCCAAGCCCACCAGCACTGTGGGGGGATAGAAGGAAACTAAAGTAGGCCATACGCGACACATATAGCTGTGGGAAGACTAGAATATGTATAGTAAGTGCTCACTTTTTTTAGGGCATTTTTTCCCCATCTGTCAGCCACCAGGCATATTCTGAGATTCAATGACTTGGATTCCTCTTGCAAATGAAATAAAAACACATTCATATAAAGGCTTCTTTTCTGGATGTCGTGCAGGCACTGACAAGGCGAGTTAGTGCACGAACAGTCAATTGAAACGACAGGTAATCAATCCTAAGGATACAGTTCAGATTCCAGTTTCTAAAGCTCTCTAATCGGGAAACCAGAGATATCCGGGACGTCTCGAACGAGACAGAAAATGTGTGTTTTCATGCCCTGCAGGAGCTCAGGAACCACTCTACTCCTGTGAAAGCATTCAATGGGAATTGTCCAGGGGGAACGCTGCGTCGTGACTGGCTGTAACTCGAGTGGCTTCTTCCTGGACGAGTGATGACATCACCTTTTCAAAAACCACCAGTTTCCAGCTGAGCGTCGGTCCTGAAGGCTAACAGGAATGGCGAGACTGCACTTGCCTCCTCGTCTGAACACCTAATTCCTGTTACATCGGTTAACTGTGGAGTTAGCTTTCATAAACATCTTTGTGTTGCAGTTGAAGTTCCCACGATATGAAGACCCCCCCCCCCTTATGAGAAAGGCATCAAGGAATGTGACAGGGTTAGCATGGTCATTAATGGCCATAAAGCACTGCCCATTAAGATAAGCCTGGGGAAGCAAAGGAGTATACTGAGGGAGGGGGAGACATGCATCTACTACAGCAGATCAGGGGAGGCTGGCGGAGGTAGTTTCCTCATTGCTTTCCATGCATTACAACGAGCCCGTCCTCTGATTTCCACCTCCACCAGCCTCCCTCCACTGAGATACAGTCATAGAACAGACAAAACAGCCTCTCCTGTCCTACACAACCTCAGACATGTTGCTTTAACAGGCCTACAGGTGACTACACTGTAACATGCCACAGTTCTGGAGAGTGGGACAAGTCTACTGTATGTGGTCCAAAATAGAGGAACGCCTTTTGGCGCCGAAAACGATCCCTTCTCATATGGTCTCTAGGTATACAGTAGTAGACACAGAGAGACATTCTGGCAATTAAAACATCCTCCATTGAGTCACACAATCAGGATAAAGAAGAAGAAAAAAACCACCTCAGTGAAGGTATCATAATCTGGCTCGACCTTTAAAAAGCTGAGGACATAGCATGGCAATGGCCAGAGTGGGGAAATTATTCCATTAACGAAATGAAGTATTGGCAAACCTTTAACGTTTGTTAAAATTCCTGCCTGCTGATTCATATCCTCATAACAGTGTAACTAGCCACAGGACGCCAAAATCTGTCTCCTCCACTGTAGCTAATCTCTTTAGCAGATTCCAAAGCAGCTTTACTGGGAAAACTGTCCTAAAATGGAATATTGACAAACATCTGGTGACTGAATGCTCCTGACCAATCTGGTTACAGTTGAACAGAGGAGCTGGAGCTGGCATGGATTATGGTCCGTGTTCAGGTCCAGACAGGTTTGCATGTTTTTATTTATTTATTTTTTTAGGCGGGGGAGTATGTTGTTCATGTGCAAAGCTGAATGGAAACAGCTTTGGAAAAGAAAGCACTGTCACTTCACAACAGGGTAGTATTGAGAGATGTGAGGCAAGCACACACTGGTACTGTACCAGTGGAGGCCAGTGGAGGTAGAAATCGGAGGACAGGATCATTGTAATAAATGGAAAGGAATGAGGAATGGTATCAAACATGTGCAATGTCTACCTCCAACTGCCTCCACTGACTGGTACACTACACTACACTCTGACTCGATATTTTACAACATGAAATCTATTTTATTCTTAACAGATGATAATGATATGATGAGCAGGAAATAGGCCTACTGTTATGGCTGAGCAGATCAACCTGAAGAGCCAGAGATACCCATTGCACTGCCAGTCTTGCCCTAGCTATTGAGAACCGCAGTGGGAAAAAAGATTGGACTTTAGGCTATTCTTTAGTCTTATCCTCTATGATTGTATCCTAGTTCATGTAGGCAGTATTTGTATTCCTGTGTGCTTGCTTTTAACATGAATAGATAAACGAAACAGGTCATGACATGTAAGCGGAGCTCTAATGAATTGAAAGCAGCACCCACTGAACACACACTATTATGGAGTACTGTACTCTGTGTATAATACATACATGCTCTCAAATTACCCATTGTTGACAGTTCCATTGAAGGAATGAACTCTGCTTCTTGTTGACATTGTTCCAGGTCTCTTGGCCAACTAAGTAGCATATCTTTGGGACACTAAGGTTATTTAAGTGCAGGAGTGAGTGGAGATAATAGGACTGCAGAGTGCAGACCAGTACAGTACGTTGGGCAGGAGGAATGCTGATCCTTGCCAGGATAATGGCATGGAAGTGTTCCTCTTAAACAGACTGGAAAACTATTGGACTAAGTATGGGAAGCTATTATGCTCTACGGTTCTCGGCTCAACTGTGTCCAGGTAAAACTGTCCTATTGTGGCAAATAAATAGACTTAGAAAACCAAAAATGAATGTGTATATAAATCATCCGACTATTGTTAGACTTTTCTCAAGAAAGTCATGAAGGATCCAAGAGGCCAATCATAGGTTATGCACGCTCAGACTTGTACAACATAACATGGAGAACTCCTTGTGAATAAGAACACCTGAGGTAGCTTGATCCTGATGTTTTCATTAGCCTACAGACAATTTAATCTATATTCAATGCCTTTATGCCTCTATCAAAACACAACTACAAACAGGCTTCCTATGAACTATGTAGAAACCCTTTACTTGTTCCCCTTTGTAGTAGTAAATCATACTGTTCTAATAATTTCTATAGAGGTAAACATCCCAATTTACCTTAGATTAATTTATAATACATCATTTAAAAAATAAATGGAATACATACTAACAGATAAATGGAAAGTAATAGAACAATAAACACATTGTAATCAACCATACCTCTAAAGCAGTCAATCACTCTAGTTTGTTTTGTTGATTGTAACACTGTTATAATAACACTGCAGACGAGATCGTCAAGGGATCTTACCTGTTTCGATTTTGCTCTTGTAGTCCAGTCTACAATGTCCAAGTGGTTCCTTTATTACACGCGTTTATAAA
Source organism: Nansenia antarctica (assembly GCF_963989245.1). Lineage (NCBI taxonomy): Eukaryota > Metazoa > Chordata > Actinopteri > Argentiniformes > Microstomatidae > Nansenia > Nansenia antarctica. The sequence goes on from NC_137675.1 coordinate 15,376,792, forward strand.
GTTTCACTTTTGATTCATGTATATTCGTGTCATGCCGAACTTCTTGCGAAGTTCCATTATTGCAACAACATCGCCTCTTCTTCCCAACTCGAGTTCTGCGAACTTCGCTCGAACTCCCGGCAACAAAACACAGTCAGCTCCTCGAGCTCAAAGCTCTGGACTGGAGAGCGTCAACTTTTAGGTCACATGACCTGCTCAGGAATGTCCTCATGCAATGATGGGTGATGGTGAACAGAAACTGAGTATTGTATGTTGTTGTCCCATTAACAACAACTATTATGGTTCTGCAGATGTTGAAATACCGTCTCAATGGGGTTCTCATAATAAATCAGTTAGCCAAATATTCAATAATATTCAATTCCTCTTTCACAGTTCATTAAGCAGAATAAATAAAACCAGGCCGTGTCTAAATGTATTCCATTGATGTTTCTAAACATATTCTCTAACCTTTCTGGGGGACACATAAATGGGACAAGCAAAGGCAACATTGTATGTAAATCAGTTTATTGCAGGAAGACCCCTGGGACCAAAATATGCCAAATCCCTCTAAAACACAGAGAATGAGAGAGATCGAAATACCCAGAGGCCCTCACGAAAAAAAGGAGGATTTACAAACAATTCAAAAGACATGACCGTAAAATGACATTGGTTTGTTGAAAACTATTAGCATAGGCCTACATTCTAAATACAGTATGTTTCAGATAAGTCTGCTCATCTTAATAAGTTATTAAAACATATTTCTGTTTATAATAGCCTATATCCCTCTTCTGATATGTACAACATAATCAAAACAGTGCCTTTCGATCAGGAAATTCCTTAAAATGTACACACAAAATAATTTGACTTTTTAAGAAAGAGACATGCAGACCAACAGATAAATCCTCTTCTATCCACTTAAAAATAACCTAACTGTTTTACTATGTGTGCCAAATTATAGTCATCTTCTTCTTGCTTCCACATTGAAATGTACAAATACGTCTACAACCATCTCAACCATCATTAGTTGCAATAGCTGATGTTTTCAACTGGTAGGAAGGGTATCAATCTTCATAAAACTATAACTATCCCAATGCCATAGACATTCTCAGTAAGAATCTCCTTAGATTAAAAAACTACATCTCCACGTTTCATTTTAACACATGCTGATACAAATAGTGTGGCAATACTGTTGACAAAAGTTGTGTTGTTGGCTCAAATACAAGCAGGAAAATATGGCCGTCAAAGTTGTTGTTTTTTGAGGCCTCAAATACAAGGGATGTTACGAGAGTTCAAGCACTGTGTACAGAATAGATATTTTGTGCAAGTGCGAAAAGGTTTGCTTGCTATAAAATGCCACCATGATATCAAATCTAATTCAATGACTCCCAAATCACACTTACTCCAACACCCTCTGGTGGCTAAACCAGTTGAGTACCTAGTGTGCTGTGAACAGCAAAACTGTCAATTCTTTACAATATACAAATATAACTGCAATATATTTGTAATCAGAACTATATAAAACTTATAAATGATAAAGTTCTATTCTTAAATATAAACAACATCAAGTCATTTTTCCAGTAATTTGATTATATTAGGTACACTGTACAGCTCAATATATAGAATGAACACAAAGCATTCAATTTTTACTTAGTACAACTCCTGATACTGAGAGGTTTAATCTCTGAATAAATAAATCCATAAATAAATCATGATTATGTCAGCTCAGTAACAGTAGTTTCCTTTGTCCTGCTAGAGAATCAGATAAATAAAACTCTACACTCACACACACACGCGCACACACACGCACACACACACACACACACACACACACATATACACACACACACACACACACACACACAAACACACACACACACGCACACACACACACACGCTCTCTTCCTCGATATAGTGTACTTTCCATATATACCTATTCTAAAAATACTTTTTTTCTTTACAGAAGTAGCAATGTTGTACTAAACTGAAAGAGTAGAAACTATTCTATTCTATCATCGTACAAGAAGCTATAGTCTAAAAGGGTATTTAAATTCAGTAGTTACATATGACTAGATGCTGTACAACAGGAACATAATAGCATCGCTGCTCAATAAAGTGACAGTGCTGGACTTCAACTTCAGGGAGATCCCTTTTCTACGATAACTGGGATATATTTGGGTGAAATATAAATCCCACATTATATTTTGGATATATTTTGGAGGGAAAACTCAAGACTATATCTGTACATAAATATTGTTAAATACTATATATGAACCGAAACTCCCCCTACAGCGCAAAGCTTAATAAGGAATAGACTCGCGACTAGCACTGCATGCTATCTAGAGGCTTGTGTCGGTGTTGAGCTTTGAGTGAGGTGCTATTGTGGCTGCATCGATCACTAGTAGGTCAAGTCACTGCACTCCACTAAACTAACCTATCCACCCTCTTCTCTTTGAACCTCATGGTTTCACAAAAACGCTGAAGTTGACCAGTTTAGGCCGAGGGATCTGTGGATAAAAGTCTCCATGTCGACTTTATCGTCAAATATATATGTCAGATATGTACAGAAATCCAGTCCCTTTCACTCTTAACTTAAAAACACCTTAGAATCAATATTGATATCCAAACATGTACAGTACAAAGTCATAAACACAATCCTATTGGTTCGCCCCTCAAGCAAATCATCTTCTTTCAGTCAGTTTAGCAGCTTATGCATTAACGGTTATGTCAATGATAATAAAGTTTTAGGTCATCCAAACCAGCGTCTTCAGTTCCCACCACAGGAGGCAGCAGCCGCTAACTGCTCAGGTGGTCGACGACCTCATCATTGGTTTCAATGTCGAACTCCTCAGACTTCCTCCCCAGCCAAAAATGGACTAACACAGCCTCCGTCCATCCTTTTCGCTTGTATTGCACCAAAGATTAAACGATAGAACTCCTACATTTTTCAAGACGATGATAAAACATCCTCCCGAGGATGTCGCGAGTGAGCAGATGGGAGAGAGAAACGTCCTCCGGGAAACGATTAGCGTGAGGACGAAGAAGAGGAGGACGAGGAGGAGGAGGAGCAGGAGGAAGCTGTTCATATGAGTTCGCGACACATGGGCAGGTTGACGAAGATGAAGACGTTGAACTCGATGAGGATGGAGAAACAGACGAAGACGGCGTAGGAGAGGAGGCAGAGGACGCCCAGTCGCTTGTCCAGCGTCCATTTGTTCAGGTGGACCCCCATTACCTGAGGGAAGACAGGAAGAGAAGAGAAGAGAAGGAGGAGAGGAGAGAGTGAATGGAGCGGCGCAGAAACAAAAGAGAACACTAGCGTTGAGGCTGGACACAGACTGAGACAGATTAAGACTAGTCCTGGACTAAATCACACTTTCAATAGAAAATCTCCATTGAAGATTAGTCTAGGATAAGGCTTAATGTGTCTGGGAAACCAGCAGATATGAGGAAGGTTACAGGTGTTCAAGCACCAGTACGTCTACAACCATCTTTAAACTTCTTTTCTAACAGTGTAAGATTTGAGCAAGCCGTCTCTGACTCGATCCCAGAGTTTAGCTCTGCTACCTAAGATGGGGTTGTTGGGCTTACCGTGAGAAACACAGAAGCCAGGAGTAGACCCACAGAGAAGATCAGTCCTCTGCTGTTCAGATGGATCTGAGGACACACACACACATACACACACACACTCAGAGAGGAAAGACATTGACCAAGCATCCATATCATATCCCTCTGCTACTCTAAGCCATCAAGTGGACTTCGCAGCATGCGCTGAGCCTGAAGCAATGTCCTGCATAGCCCAGTTAAATAATCTTGACCTCCGACCCCCGGCTGGCTATTCTATTTTAAACCTCTGCTTCGTAGGCAACAGCTCATTAGGAAAGGGCAGCAGTGGCCTCCATTGGATAACAATGGCTCGCCCAGGGCACAATACCGTTCTTGGCGCAAATCACGTGAAGCTAGCCTCAGACACACTCACCACAGAGCCGTAGTCGATACAGAGGGTCTGCAGCGCCCAGGGCAGGCCCAGTCCCACCAGGATATCAAACACATTACTGCCGATGGAGTTGGAGATGGCCATGTCTCCCAGACCTGGAGAGAGAGGCAAACAAATCACTATTACTGTACATCTATCCATCAGTGTATGTGTGTGTGTGTGTGTGTGTTTGTCTGTGTGTGTGTGTGTGTGTGTGTGTGTTTGTCTGTGTGTGTGTGTGTGTGTGTGTGTGTGTGTGTGTATGTATGTGTGTGTGTGTATATGTATGTGTGTGTGTGTGTGTGTGTGTGTGTGTGTGTGTGTCCCTACCTTGCCGTGCCACTATGAGACTGGCCATGCAGTCAGGAACGCTGGTGCCCGCTGCCAGGAACGTGATGCCCATGATGACATCAGGGATGCCAAGCGTATATCCAATCACAGTCACCTGGGAGAAAACCATACGCCTCATATAGATTATTGACAAAATGGCAACGGCCCTCCGACAACAACATCAACTTCATCCCCTCCACAGTTTCTCTACTGTAAATAAGTAAGTAATAAAATTAAAATAAATAAAAATAAAAGCATAGATTACTTTATCTTGCTAGGACTTATGGATAGATGATTTGCTTACTTAGACAAATGTATTTGTTGTAAGTCGCTTTGTATAAAGGCGTCTGCTAAATGCCAAACATTTTAATATAAACTACAGCCTATGTACAGCCTACAAGACAAAGGGCCAATCCCAATTCACCCCTACCCCTTCGTTTTGCGTTTGGCTTGATTTGCGCGTTCACGTTTAGGGGGAGGGCTGTCCCAATTCATATTTCATCGAGCCATGGCTTCATTTCGAGGGCTAACTATGACTTCGTTTCGAGCGATTCCAGGACCAGACTAGCTTCGAAGCCATAGGGGTACGCTACCCTTTGATTCCAGGATGCATTGCGAATCATCTACAGAAATCTTATGTCGCTCTATTCAATGCGGAAATGTCATTTTACTTTCTCTGTAATTACTTATTAATAAAGATTTTAAAAATTATGATAACCAGGGTTCGAGTTATGTGGGAGCCAATGGGAGCTGAGCTCCCATAGAGATGGTCTGAGGCTCTCTGAGCTCCCATGAAGGCAGTAAAATCAAAAATCTGTGGGGGTCGCTAATAATACATTACCACAACTATTATTTGATCAAAATGTCAATGTAATGAATATTATTTAATTTATATTATAAATATTGTAAAATAAACACGTTTTTCAAAAGAACTACGCGCACCATTAATCTCCTGTGAATGACAGTATGCCTTTTACTGCCTGCACTTCACCACCAAGACACCATGGGGCGCAGTAGAATATTGTGCAACAGCAAAAGGTTGATTAATCAGCTGTGCGGTAAACCGTTGGAACACACAGTGCACAGCTGATTAATCAATTAAACCAATAGAGTGAGACACCAGTTGCCTTTCAGGAAGTAGTGAGATTGTGCACCTAGCCTATTATTGAGAAGCAAACATTCATTCATTAGCTATACAGGAGTATATACATACAGTAGCTACCATGCCGCCCAAAAAAAGGCCACTGCTGCCGACCGGGTCATCAAGCCTAGAAAATGTCGGGTTTTTATCAAAGAAACCTGCTATGACACCTAACGTTAGCCCTGCTGCTACTACTGTTACTACTACTGCTGCTACTACTGAGGACTCTGCTACCTACTGAAAACAGACCACTCCGCCTACTGAAAACAGACCACTCAGCCTACTGAAAACAGACCACTCAGCCTACTGAAAACAGACCACTCAGCCTACTGAAAACAGACCACTCAGCCTACTGAAAACAGACCACTCAGCCTACTGAAAACAGACCACTTTGGTCTATCTTGTCTCCGTAAAGGTAAGGTGGCTTTTACTTTTTACTAACCTAGTGTACTAACCTAATGTATTTTTCGCTCCTTCTGTATAGCAAAAATAACAAAATTATTGGCCGAGATACATGTGTGACTATCGCTTTTATAGCTGTTGTTTCATGTGGGGCTGTTGATGTGGTGAAATGAGTAGCCTGCAGCTGTAGCGTCAGGATATGTTGGGATTTGAGGATGAGGATGATGTTTCTGTACCGGTACCGTTTTTAAAGTATCGATTTGTCACCGGTATCGAATAAAACCCAAACTGTACCCAACCCTAACTATATGTTTATATGCCAACTAATTAGCTAATTCATTTCTTTCATTTAGAGCTGAGGGGAGCAACAGAGAGACGGACAACAGGACAGCAACAGAGAGACAGACAACAGGACAGCAACAGAGAGACAGACAACAGGACAGTAACAGAGAGACAACGGGAGAGGAGAGCAATAGAGACAGAACTGAATGCACTGAACCTTTTTTTAATTCTTTGCATTATTAACACTGTTGTGTTATTGTGTTATTAAAGTGTTTAAGTGTTTTATGGTAAAGCATTATGAGTGGTGTGTGTGTGCAGGGTGCTCGTGAGTTGTATATTTTGGGGAGGGGGGAGGCTTGTGTATGGGGGCGGGGGGTCCTCACACAAAGGAGTAGCCTAGGGCCACTGACCACCTTAATCCGCTACTGCCTATAGCTAATTAAAAGTCCCATCGCTGTGTGGGCATGATTCGCGCGTGCATGAGAACATTTCGCACTGTTATTTTGGAGACCCCCACAGAGTTCAGCTTATAACTCGAACCCTGATGATAACCATCTTATTATCTTAGTTTAATGTCATTACAATGCATTATAGACCTTTTATTTATAACAAGCATAACCAAAAAATCGCTTTTATGTCGGTGCTGTGTCTAACGTTACAGTAACGCAACGCTGCATGACAGTCGAGCATTTCAATCATAAATCAATTATTACCAGTGGCGTTTGACAGCGGATGATGGTACACATATGTAAAGTTATCTGTCAAACGTTCGGCTGACTTGTACATGATGCGCATTTTTACCTATTTCCATGTAGCGGCACCCGCAATCTAATCTGAGCAGTTGTTATTATGTAATATTATTAATGGGTTGTATCATTCATTTAAATGCATTATAGACATTTTCTTTAACAAGCACAACAACAACAAAACGTTATTATGCCGATGTGCTGTGTGTCTAACGTTACAGGCTGCATGACAGTCGAGCATTTCAGAGATGTACAATCATAAATCAATTATTACCTGTGGCGTTTGACAGCGGATGATGGTACACATATGTAAAGTTATCTATCAAACATGAGTTTAATGTCATTACAATGCATTATAGACCTTTTCTTTATAACAAGCATAACAAAAAAATCGCTGTTATGCCTGATCACTTCCATTAGACTACTAAAGCAAGACACCGGAGCACTCATATCTGCGCGTTTGTCACAGGCTGACAGTCACCCTGGTGTTCCTCTGCCCCGGCAACTGACCCATAAAAATGTGCGCGATTAACATTTCAGAGATGTACAATCATGAAATAAATTGTGGTGTTTGACAGCGGGTGATGGTAGACATATTTAATGTAAAGTTATCTCTCTAAAGTTTTCTATCCACAGGCTGATATGTGCATGATAGGCGCGAATCCCCCCCCCCCCCCCCCCCCTTGGTGGTATAAATTGTATTGCGGCATACCAAAACAACTTGCAATCTAATCCGAGCAGTTGTTATTATGTAATATTATTGATGGACATGACATTTTTGATGGAGGGCAGTGAGCGGGAGACTCATCAAGGACATGTAGTTAATTAATGCAGTGGACAGCGGCTGTTTCTCCAGCGTTCCTGTCACTTCGGATTTCGGAACGTCATAAAATGAAATATGTAAGTCATGCATTTTTCCATGTTTCCCATTGATGGTATATGACACCGTAAATTTAACTAAAGTTCAGCCGCGAAGTTGTTGCACTGTTGTCCTAAATCAGTGCAGACTGGCAGGGTAGGAGCACATGTTTCATACAGGTTAGAGCGCCGTTATTCTGTCATGGTCTGACAATGAAACATTGTTCTTTTTTATTTGATGACTTGTTTGATCGATTGATAGCGTAAAAGTGAAGTTGTGAATGAGTCGCGAGCGTCAATGCTTTTCTACGATATTCCTGATGACGTATCAGTCTTGAAGGGTTGTCCCTCTTCCATGATTTCTCAGGTGTGTTAATATGTAATAAACACAGCTGAAGAAGGCATTGCGAGATGTGAGAATTCGCCGGCAACATAACGCGTCACCCGTACCGCGTCTATTTAAACCACTGTTGATGACGTAGCCGCCGTGAAGGGCCGTCCCAATTCATAGGGGTAGATTTCAAGGGGTATGGCTTGTGGCTCTGTTCGAAGGCCTTGGCTTAGAATCGAGTCACACTCGAAAACGAGCCATAGGGGTAGAAAAGGGAATCGGGATTGGCCAAAAGACTACAGTCCAAATGAAAGTTATCTTTAGTGAATGTTAGCTACCAGGATAGGTTAGCTAACGGTTAGTGACTGTGCATTGGCATTAGTATAGCTGCTAGCTGGTATTACTAGGTTCAGGCTTTGTTATGCTTCGCAGGAACCAAGTCTCTCTCTATAGTACAAAAAGAGACATATGATCATATAAATAGAAGTACAATGGACGTGTCCATTCAAATCAACATTCCATGGTGGGTGTAACGGCAGCCATCTTTTTAGGTGGACGTTGTACCATTATTAACAACCAACTCAACAGACATTGGAATGTCCATGCTATTTCTAGGTATTTGAAGCTATAACCATGGATAGATAACGGGTTAAATGAAAGCATCTCCTCACCATCCAGACCATGATGTAGGAGAAGCCTGCGATCCAGAGGGTTGAGATGATGAAGGAAACCATGAACCACTTCTCCCAGGGCCGCTTGGCACAGTTGGGCACGGTGAAGAACAGCAACAAGCACAGGGGCCAGCAGAATACCCACTTAATCTTCATACACACCCCCGCTGGAGGGAGAGAGGGGTGGGGGTAGGGAGGAAAAGAGAGGGAGGGTTAGGGATAGGGGGAGAGGGAGAGGGAGAAAGGGAGAGGTGGGGGAATGTGGGGAGTTAATGATGGAAAACAAAGAGATGAAAAGCGAGGGATATAGGGAGAAAGAGAACAAGTTTATGTAAATTAATACATTATACAAATAATGTAAGCAAACATTTTATGGAGGCTTGAAGGAGCTTTTGAAGAAGGGTTTGTCGAAAATCTGCAACCTCTGCAAAATTCATTCCAAACAACAACAACAACATCCTCCATATTAATAACCGAAATGGACTTTCCATAGTGTCGGACATTAGCTGTGGTTGTGCATGCACAAACAATTCAAAGAGGCAGCCACCAGATACAGAAAGGTGAAAATCAGTGAGTCCACTCCCCTAGAACCCCCTGGCCAAAACAACATGTTACATACAAACCGGGTAGGACACTTCATTTTAGAAAGCACTTTAGTGGGACCAAAACAACGTTTTGTAAATTAAATATTTTTTTTCAAGGGATCTCATTCCCTTATCACTACAAATTAAACGTAGTCATTGCAACCATTAGGCTTTCAGCAAGCTGGAATATTACATACTGGACCTTTAAATGATTATGATATCCTTCTTACCTGGTATTCTGTAAGGAACCAGAGGTCCTTCGTTCACATCTTCCTCCTCCTCTTCCTCGTCATTCTCGTTGTTCTCGTTATCCTCGTTCTCGTTCTCCGTCTCGTTCCCGGCTTCTACGTTCTGACCTCCGCACCTCCCGTTGAGCCCTCTCTCTGCCCCGCCCATCCCCCCATTCTCCAGGCCCCGCCTCTCTGGAACCCTGGCTGTGGACTCTGAGTCCCCGTTGGTGATCCTTGTCACCCGTGTTTCAGTGGTGTTGATCAGTCTCTGCCTCTGTCCATTCACAAACACAATCAGAATATTCAGTTCAAATACTCAAAGCTTTTTTTGTCCCATACAATTTACATAAGACAGCATAAGATGGGGTATCTCTTCGCTTGTGTGTGTGTGTGTGTGTGTGTGTGTGTGTTGATGCGTGTGTGTGCGTGCACGTGCATGCATGCATGTAAATGTGTGTGTGTGTGAACATACACAAGTGTGTGTGAGAGCGTGTATTTGCCTTACCTCATTGATGAGCATGCGTGAGGCCATGGTGAGGCGTGTTCGGGGAGAGAAGTGACTAGTGATCATGATCCTCATACCGGCCTCAGAGAAGGACAACTGGTGGGGGTAGGCCGACAGGAGCTCATCCACCATCAGCACAGATGGCTTACAGTGGAAGTTAGCTACAGACACAGACACAAAATGGCTGCTGTTTCACCTGAATCATCACCAGAACAGACAGCAGCGTACAGTGGAAGTTAGCTACAGACACAGACACAAAATGGCTGCCGTTTCACCTGAATCATCATCAGAACAGACAGCTGCTTACAGTGGAAGTTAGCTACGGACTCAGACACACACTTATCCACTATCACCACAGAGTTAATTAAGCATGTAGGAAGCTGATGGTGAGGGGAGGCGGTACCTTGCTTGAGTAGTACTGCCGTGGCGTCACAGGTGACGTTGTCCTCCAGGTCTGTGCTCCCCGTCAGTCCGTTAGCCAGGTTCACCGAGCCCTTCTTCCGCCGGTCGAAGTAGCGATGTGCTCTGCCGTTAAACCTTTCAAACGATGCGTAAAAAAAACACAAAACAAGTGCTGTGTACAGAAGGATCACTAAAGCTAAAAGGCTGCAGTGCTGAATGGCAACAGGATAATAATACACGGGCTAGTTGGGGTCAAAGGTGACCTGATGAGATTATCATCATACTCACTTCATGATTAGAATGTAAACCAAATACATCAGGATCAGGACTAGAGACTCCCACCTAGAATGAAAGTACCGTGAGAGTTAACTCAATATCTAGAGTTATTATACATGATTATGTATTGTCCATATGTACAGTACCTGTGCATATAATATATTATATATATATACTATATATGAATAATATATTATATCTGAAAGAGTTATTATATATCTGAAAGAGTTATTGTACATGATTATGCATTGTCTATATGCACAGCACCTTATATGTGTTTTAATGACACATACCAGCACACCTTCTCGTCATAGATGAACTGTGAAGAAAGAGAGAGAAAGGGAGAGAGTGAGGTTCAGGAAGGTGGGATCCAAACACCAGTAACATCTTCTATGACAGCATGTCGTTCGCCTGGGAGACTGGGTCGACGTAGAGACCTGCTGGTTAAGAGACGCGATCGAAACAGCCAGTGGGAGGCTGGTGAAGGTGAAGAAATCGGAGGACGGGCTGTTGTTTGATTCCGTTCCTCATTCTGTGCCATGCATCACAATTAGCCCGTCCTCCGATTTCGACCTCCATCAGCCTCCCCTGGTTGTTTTCGATGGCATCTCTCAACCAGCAGGGGGCGTACCCATTCCGTGACACAACCCAGGCAAAAAGGGCCAAGGCTACTGTACTTCTGAACCGATGATTTAGTGCAAACAGCTAACCAAGTGGCAGGAACACAAAATAACAGTATAATCTCCTGAGAATGACGCACAGTAGGCCGTGCTGTACAGTTAGATGGACTGTAAACTGTGGCGTGTGCGGTCATGCTTAAATCGTGTTTAAATCTCAACATGTACTCTCCAAAGATGGTCCTCTGACCTACATGATTGTCATATTGAACGCGTGAGTGAGCCCCCCGTATTATGATGTTAAAGTGCTCTCCAGTGCGTCAAAGTCAGTTCAGCTAATTTGGATGAGTGGTGTGTGTGTGTGTGTGTGTGGGCTGTGTGTGTGTGTGTGTGTGTGTGTGTGTGTGTGTGTGTGTGTGGGCTGTGTGTGTGTGTGTGTGTGTGTGTGTGTGTGTGTGTGTGTGTGTGTGGGCGTGTGTGTGAGTGTGTGTGTGTGTACCCATCTGTGTGTGCATCTGGGAAGGATTAACACACTGCTCCAGCTGATGCTCAATCCCCCTCTCTCTCTCTCTCTCTCTCTCTCTCTCTCTCTCTCTCTCTCTCTCTCTCTCTCTCTCTCTCTCTCTCTCTCTCTCTCTCTTTTTTCCTCTCTCTCCTCTGACTCTCTCTCTTTTTCTCTCTCTCTTTCCACTCTCTCTAGCCCTCTCTCGCTTCTCGCTGTCTCTCGCACACACATTGCAACCACACACACACACACACACACACACACACACACACAACCCCCCCCCCCACACACACACACACACACACACACACACAACACCACCCCCCCAACACACACACACACACACACACACACACACACACTCACACACACACACAGGGCAGCAAGACGGGCCAGAGCCGTGGTACATCTGTCCAACAGGCCTGATGGTAAACGTAATGACACATAATGATGCCTATTACCCCACCCGATACAGAACAGCAACACTGCTAACAACAAGTTGCAATGGGGAACATTGGTACGAATGAATAGCCCCTAAATAGGTCACATTTTAGGCTGATAGTTGAGATAGCGATGCTGGGAACAGAGTCTGTACAGGTGTTTGTTGGTAGCACTGATCGGGTCCCTTGATTGACACATCCCTGGTCCAATCCCCATGCTATTGAAGATCTAACATGCCACTATAACTACATTACTACTATAATGTGGCACTGTGGGTGTGCGGGTGTGCTTGTGTGTGTGCATGCGTGTGAGTGTGTGCGTGCGTGTGTGTGCGTATGTATGGAGGGTCACTTACTGCAATGAGGGCTGCAATAGAGAGTGTGTAGTATGCCGAATCTCTGAGCAGTGTCCAATGCGAGAGCTTCACAGCCTGCAGACAGACAGACAGACAGACAGACAGACAGACAGACAGACAGACAGACAGACAGAGAGATACAGTGCATCAGTAATAATACGGTATATTACACAACACTGTAGTATTCAGTACTACTCTCATAGTAGCACTCTGTGTTGCTTGAGGAAACAGTAGTCATCTTTATGCGATTGAATGAGTTCAAACCAAGGTCATGGCCATTAGCTTGAGGGTCAGTGATGCATACAGATAACGATTACAGTTATACTGTATATGTATTTATTTTTAGCATACCCATATGCATATAAGTGCTCTTGAGTTGACCGTATAGTTCACATTATTGGTAAAAGACAAGCGGTCGCTAGCAGGCATACTTGAAAAGGTGTTGGCGTAGTCATTGATTTTTGCATACGCATAGCATTAGCATGTCAGCTACGCCTCCTCCCACACCGTACTTCATATTCTACTACAATTCCAAGAAACACACAGAGACAAATATACAGATTTAAAGGGAGAGTTCAGGGTTTTTTATGCTCAGACCTCATTTTCATGTACACGACTAAGAAAAATGAAAAAAAAATAACCCATTTGGAACACGGTCTCATAACCTTTCCATTCTCAAAGTCACGACGGTCGCACTTCAAGGATACGAGTCATAACACATTAGTGATTCATCTAGGGAAGACGATAAATGGGTGGGTTCATGCGTATGATGCCTATGGCGAAATCTGTGAGGAACTGGAAAGTAGACACGGGAAGCATGGGTGAGCTCCTCTGTCCTCTACGAGTTTGCGAAACAAACTCAGCCTTTTTTTTCCGCGGCTCTGGCCGTTGGTCGAAAACGCAGCGAAAAAAACAAAGGTGAAAGGAGGTAACCCTGGGAGTATTACGATGATTTTAATACACTGCTCCGCTGATGATGCTCCGCTCTCTGTGTGTCTGTCTCTTTCTCTCTCTGTCTTTCGCTCTCTCTCTCTCTCTCTCCCTCTTCTTGCATAATACACATGCTGCGATCAAATCACTTCTTTTTGCGGTGAGCTTATCCTCTGTCGCTCATCTTGCTGCCAGCTCTATCCTGTCAAGTCAGATGCCGTCAGGGACACACTACTGGCTGGGTTTGGCCTTAAGAGTTGCTGACAAGGCAAAGTGATCAGTTCCAAAGGATTAAAACAAAGAAGAGCCCCCATACAGTAGCCCTATACACTGAAGAAATCCTCGCCTTCAAATCATTAGACTTGTCTATTGACTATTATACCGCATATGTACATCAGGGGAGGCTGGTTGAGGTTCGAAATCATTCCTAGTACCGTTCCATGCATTACATGGAATGAGTCCATCCTCCGATTTCTACCTCCACCAGCCTCCCCTGATGTCTACAGTATGTTTATGTCGGTGCATATCAACAAGTATACAGTGTACGGTTGTGCATATGTAAAGTAGTAGTAGTAGTAGTAGTAGTAGTAGTAGTTAGTAGTTAGTAGTAGTAGTAGTTAGTAGTAGTAGTAGTAGTAGTAGTAGTAGTAGTAGTAGTAGTAGTAGTAGTAGTAGTAGTAGTAGTAGTAGTACTAGTAGTAGTAATAGTAGTAGTAGTAGTAGTAGTAGTAGTAGTAGTTAGTAGTAGTTGTTGTTAGTAGTAGTAGTTACAGTAGTAGTAGTAGTAGTTAGTAGTAGTAGGAGTTAGTAGCAGTAGGAGTAGTAGTAGTAATAGTAGTACTGTATTTACTATATAAGGATGTACTACAAGCACTTTGAGCTGCAACGTTTGCAGGAAAAGCGCTATACAAATAAAGTTATTATTATTATTATTATTATTATTATTACAAGGCAGAGAATCCAGTGCGGAGGATGAGTGACTAATTACCTGGCCAGCGAAGATCCCACACACACCGATGATACAGAGGATGTTGAACACTGCTGACCCCACGATGGTACCCACGCCGACGTCACCTTTGGTGATGAACACACCTGCAGAGAGAAGACACACACACGCACGCGCACGCACGCACGCACGCGCGCACGCACGCACACACACACACACACACACACAATATGACACACCATGACACAGCACTCTCTCCTTTCAGGACAGTCATAGGCCTCACGCTACAACTAATCTGTATCTCTGTAAAGCGACCTTGGGTCTCCTGAAAGGCACTACATGCATTTAAGTTAATTATTATTATTATTGCTGGATTGACAGTGACATCAAACAACTGTCACGACTGTCACCAATGACATGTCAACAGCCCAGGAGGACCTCTTAAGATATTCTTGTGCGTCTGAATAATGAAAAGTATGTGCAGTGCAGTACTTCAAGTGTCATTAGAGTGCTGTCTATTACAGTAAAGCTCGTAAGCTATTTGTGTCTGGGTGTTTCATCAATGGTTATGTAACATACTGTGTGTGTGTGTGTGTGTGTGTGTGTGTGTGTGTGTGTGTGTGTGTGTGTTTGTGTGTGTGTGTTACCTATGACAGATGTGAAGAGTTCAGGGGCGGAGCTGCCAGCTGCCATAAAGGTAGCGCCTGCCACGTCCTCACTGAGTTGGAGACGCTAGAGACAGAGAGAAAAAGAGGAGGAAGAGAGAGGGAGAGAGAGAGAGAGAGAGAGACAGAGAGAGAGAGACCCAGAGAGAGAGAGAGATGGAGAAAGATGGAGAGAGACAGAGACAGAGAGAGAGAGATAGAGAGACAGAGACAGAGACAGAGAGAGACAGAGAGAGAGAGAGAGAGAGATAGAGAGACAGAGACAGAGAGAGAGAGAGATAGAGAGACAGAGACAGAGACAGAGAGAGACAGAGAGAGAGAGAGAGAGAGAGAGACAGAGACAGAGACAGAGAGAGACAGAGAGAGAGAGAGAGAGAGAGAGAGACAGAGAGAGAGAGAGAGAGAGAGATAGAGAGACAGAGACAGAGACAGAGAGAGACAGAGAGAGAGAGAGAGAGAGAGAGAGAGAGGGAGAGGGAGAGAGAGAGAGAGAGAGAGAGGAAGAGAGAAAGGGGAGGGGGGTTTTTATCATCATCTTCATCATCAACACACTTCATCCACAGTATATACAGTCATGGACAAACATTGGCATCCCTGCACTTCTGTCAGATCATGCACCACTTATCCCAGAAAATTGCAAATACTGTACTTTGGTATTCACATGTTTATTTGCATTGGAGCAACACAAAAAAGCAGAGAAAAAAAGCCAAATGTGATCTCATTCTACACAGAACTCCAAAATGGACTGGACAAAATGCTAACTTCATTTTCTTTTTCAATAACTGAAATCTAGCGCTTCCTGTAACCATGCATGAGTTACGTACACATCTCTACTGGAATTTTGGACTTTTGCCAACTGCTCCAGGTTGCTCACATTTGAAGGGTGCCTTCTTGAGATGGCGCCACATGGATTTAGATCTGGACTCATTGCTGGCCACATCAGAACTCTCCAACACTTTGTCTTAAACCATTTCTGAGTGCTTTTTGTAGTATGCTTTGGGTCATTGTCGTGCTGGATGACCCATGACCTCTCTGACGGAGACCCAGCTTTCTGACACTGGGCCCTACATTGCGCCCCAAAATTATTTGGTAGTCTTCAGATTTTTCATTAGGATTTCATGACGCCATGCACACAGTCAAGGTATCCTGTGCCAGAAGCAGCAAAGCAACCACAAAACATCTGTGAACCTCCACCATGTTTGACTGTGGGGACCGTGTACTTTTCTTTGAAGGTCTCATTTCGCTTTCTGTAAACAGTACAATGATGTGCTTTACCAAAAAGCCTCTATTTTGGTCTGATCTGTCCACAGGACGTTCTCCCAGAATGATTTTGGCTTCCCCAGGTACGTTTTGGCAAACTCCAGTCTGGCTTTTTTATGTCTGTGTGTCAACAGTGGGGTCCTCCTGGGTCTCCTACAATAGCATCCCATTTTCAGATTGCGACGGATAGTGCGAGCTGACACTGTTATACCCTGTGTCTGCAGGTCAGCTTGAATTCGTTTGGAAGTTGATTGAGTTTTTTTTTTTATCCACCATTGGAACAATCCTTTGTTGCAATCTTTTTATCAATGTTTCTCTTCCATCCACATCCAGGGAGGTTAGCTACAGTGCCATGGGCACTGAACTTTTTTTGATGACATTGCACACAGTGGACACAGGAACATTAAGATCTCTGGAGATGGACTTGTAGTCTTGAGATTGTCCATGCCACAATTGTGTTTCTCAAATCCTCAGACAATTCTTTGCACTTCTTTCTTTCTTTCTTTCTTTTCTGGTACACACACACACACACACAACACAAAGCTTGAGTCAACTTTTCTCCATTTTAACTGGTTGCAAGTGTGATTTCTATATTGCCAGCAACTGTAATTTGCCACAGGTAAATACAAATTAAAGGAGCATTACATGCTTGAAATACAATTATATCTTACAATCTTGTGCCAATAATTGTAGGCCTATATTTTTTTCATATCAGTTTTTTGGTGTTGTTCCAATGCAAACAAAATAAATAAACATGTGCATTTAATTGTTTTTGTAATTGCAACAATGTTCTGGAAGAAATGGTGCATTATCTGACAGAAGTGCAGGGGTGCTAATATTGTTGTCCATGACTGTACATACACTGTACTATGACTTCACCTGAACCTGAACAACGGACAATCCAACATGTCCATCAGAAGGATCAGAGACCATGTCCCTAATATGCGGTAGTATCCCTGAACTCCTACCACCCTCCAACAGACACTGAAAGATGACCAATAACACACAAACACACACACACACACACACACACATTCTGTTGTCTGCGTCTTTGTTGACATGCATACAGTACCTCACATATCTTCTCCAGGGAGGGGACGAAGTAGTCGTCACAGACCAAGGCTAGGGCAATGAACATATACATGGCCTGGAACAGAGGACAGAGACATCAGAGGAATCAGAGGGGTTTCAGCCAGGTGGATTTAATCACCATTTGAATTTCATCAGACGCATGCATTGCATTTATACACACACACATACACACAGGCACGCAGCCACACACGAGCACACAACCATGCACACACATACACATCCACAGGCACGCAGCCACACACGAGCACACAAACACACACACACACACACACAGGCACGCAGCCACACACAAACACACAACCACACACACACAATCACACACACACACACACACACACACACACACACACAAAAGCACAAACACACACATACACAGCCATGTACGAGCACACCACCACACACACACA
>NC_137675.1:15399719-15627219 GCF_963989245.1 Nansenia antarctica
CTTACTGTTTTTTATATACTATACATGGCTGGCCCAGTATTGTTGTCTGTCCTTTATGTTGTGTTGTCATGTGTTGTTTTTAGAGAGTGGCGTGGCAAAATGAATTTCCCCACGGGGATAAATAAAGTATAATTGAATTGAATTGAATTGAATAAACACACACAGTCGCTCTCTCTCTCTCTTTCACTTGCTCTCTTTCACACTCACACTCACTCTATTTTCCTTTCAAACACACACACACACACACACACACACACACACACACACAGGTCAAAGTAAGGAGAGTCTTAACTCACACACATGACGTGTAGGGCCACAGCTCCCTCTGTCCTCTCTATGTGGGTGAACAGGTCTCTGGGGAACTCGTGCAGAGCTGGAAAAGAAGCACATTGGGTTATACAACCTTGAATGTATGAGTTTGTGTGTGTGTGTGTGTGCGTCTGTGTGCGCGTGTGTGTGTTACACAAGCATGAGTGTGTCAACGTCTGCCCTGAGAACTCTCTGAGCCCTGAGAGCTCTACTCACAGTGAAGTGGAGGAAACAGTGAACTCATGTGAACTGACAAGGGCCAGTCCCACAGCACCTTGCCCAAGTGTGTGTATGCGTGTGTATGTGTGTGTGTGTGTGTGTGTGTGTGTGTGTCCGTGCATATGTGTGCATGTGTGTGTGTGTGCATATCTGTGTGTGTGCGTGTCTGTGTGTGTGTGTGTGTGTGTATGTGTGTGTGTGTGTGTGTGTGTGTGTCCGTGCATATGTGTGCGTGTGTGTGTGTGCATATCTGTGTGTGTGTGTGTGTGTGTGTGTGTGTGTGTGTGTGTAGGTGTGCGCGCACGTGCGCGCGTGTGTGTGTGTCTTTGTGTGTGTGTGTGTGTGTGTGTGTGTGTGTGTGTGCGTGTCTGTGTATGTGTGTGTGTGCGTGCGTGTCTTTGTGTGTGTGTGTGTGTGTGTGTGTGTGTGTGTGTGTGTGTGAGTGTGTGTGTGTGTGTGTGTGTGTGTGTGTGTGACTGTCCCGCAGCGCGCTGCCAAGGACTGTGTGCCTCTCCTGAGAACCACCAGTGGAGAGGGAAATGGAAAAAGTGAACGGCGACGAAGGAGAGGACAAAGAGAGGGCAGAGAGGAGGAAGACATGTAAAAATAGAGAGACGGGCTAAATAGGGTGAGGCCAGAGGAGAGGAGAGAGGGATACGGAAGGAGAGCAAAGGAGAAGGGGTGTGAGTTTAATAGCAAACTGGTTTTGGTGAAAATGAAATGAGAGAGAGAGAGAAAGAGAGAGAGAGAGAGAGAGAGAGAGAGAGAGAGAGAGAGAGAGAGAGAGAGAGAGAGAGAGAGAGAGAGGGGCACAGAGAGCAAGAGACTGAGTAGGTGAGAGAGAAATAGAGGTTTATGATATTCTCTTTCTCTCTACACCTCCATACCCTCTTTCCTTCCTTTTCTCCCCCCCATCCGTCCTTGTTAGCCGTGACATGCTCTTGGCCCTGGGCTAGTGTTGAGAGATTCTGGCCTCTTTCTCTCTGCCCCCCCTTTCTCTCCCTTTCTCCCTCCCTCTCTCTCTCTCTCCCTCTCTTTCTCTCTCCCTCCCTCTCTCTCTCTCTCCCTCTCTTTCTCTCTCCCTCCCTCTCTCTCTCTCTCCCTCTCTTTCTCTCTCCCTCCCTCTCCAACAGCAGCCCCATCAGTCTCTCCTTCCACCAATCAACAGCCCATTCACGGGCCACTGCTAACATCTGCTAGAGATTTCACCACATTTCCACCCTGGAAAAAAGGGCAGCTAGACAGGCCCGAGCTACGCTACGCTAACGCTAACCCCGGCTAGCATTCAAAAAGGGTATCCAGGATTGAATACGCGGCACGGTGAGGTCGCCCCCCTGCCAATCAAGAGTGCTCCGCTAATAACCTACAGCTACGACGCGAAAGGTCGAGGATTTAATACATGCAGAACGAGGAGAGGCGAGGCCAATGAGAATGCCATCGACGTATCCATCGCTATGGCAGCAGAAATGCCACCATCATTTGGCATCATTAGCATCTTTCGGTCCTAGACTGAAACAACGTTTAGATGCTGAACACAGAGAGGGAGGGAACACTGTTTGTGTGTGTGTGTGTGTGTGTGTGTGTGTGTGTGTGTGTGTGCGTGTCCGTGTGCGTGTGCGTGTGTGTCTGTGTATGGATTGGGAAGGAAACGGGCATCTAAGCGTGAAATTACTTCTAGAAATCACAGGTAGGTATTCACCATCTTACTCTCATCTGTAGCGTATCAACCTTGTCCACCCTTCCACTCTCCCTTTATGTCCTGACCCATTTGCACTACAAATGAAACACACTCTCTCGGTGGTAGAGTGATGCAGTCCCCCCATCCCCATGTTCTGTTAACCTCCTCTCTAACACAGCACATACACATCACCAGCGTCATGTCCAGGGGGTGTACTTGTACATCAAGGCTCCCCCTAAGGGCCATTAGGCCCGAGAGAACCATCAGTTCTCAGGGCTACTTACTTACTGCTTACTAACACAGCACAGTACACATACACACACACACACACACACACACACACACACACACACAGACCACGCTGTAAAAACTTGGTGAACAAAGCAGGAGGACAGCCATCTTACAACTGCAGCTGGATGTGTTTAATATTTACTGTTACAAGCCTTGGCTCCACCAGAACACAGCCAAGACGTGTGTGTGTGTGTGTGTGTGTGTGTGTGTGTGTGTGTGTGTGCCCTTGCGTGGGTGTGTGTATGTGTGTGTGTGTGTGTTTGAAAGGAAAACCAGGAACTCTCATGACAGGAAATTCATGTACCGTACTTATGAGAGAGTGAGAAAGAGAGAGAGGAAAACTGTGAAAGTCTGAAATGAAAGGAAGCTAAAGGGCCAACGCTAATCCAAACTCACATCCTTCAGCACAGCTTTACTGTGTGGAAATATTGTATGAATAAATATTCTAGTAATCCAAATATGATGATGTGAGCGAGAGAGAGAGAGAGAGAGAGAGAGAGAGAGAGAGAGAGGTAGAGAGAGAGAGAGAGAGAGAGTCCAAGGTCAGTAGCTCCTCTACTCTTCCAAAAGACCAAACAAACTCTAATTATCATTCTGATGACCATGAAGGAGGAGTTTTAACTAACGCATACATAGACCCATAACAGCAGAACACACAGACACAAACACAGACACAGACACAGACACAGACACAGACACAGACACAGACACAGACACAGACACAGACACAGACACAGACACAGACACAGACACAGACACACACAGACGCACACACACACACACACACACACAGTGGCAGAACTTGGCATGAAGTGGAATGACATCACCGCGCTTGGAATCTCCCAATCTGGTGAGCCAGTCTGAACTGAACACACAAGACTTATTTTATAACCCCCCCCCACACACACAGACACACACAGACCGGGGGTTCCAAACAGAGGAGTGGGGTGGTGGTGGGGGGTCCAGGTGAGTCGGAGGGGTCCCCTGACCCCGTGCTGCAGCAGCATGAAGCTGAGGTCGGCAGGGCGCAGCGTGGCAGAGAGGTAGGGGAGGCAGGGGAGTCAGCGTGCCGGGCTGAAGCCCCCAGCCAGGGTGATAAGGGCAGCAGATGCGCTCAGCCTTGTCCAACAACCTAGCCTGCGTTCCTGTTCACACCCACCGTGCCAGAGTCCAGCCCGCAGCCAACACCGAGAGACACACACACACACACACACACACACACACACACGCACACATGAGGATGTAAGCATGCACTGACACACACACACACACAGATGCACACACAATCGCGCGCACATACAACATGATGCATCCACACATGAGCGCACACAGGCACACGCAAATGAGCACACACACAGACACATTCACGGATACACGCACACACACACGCACACACACACACACACACACACACACACACAAACTCCTTCTGGGTAGTATTCGAGGATGACGTCAATCAGGCTTTGTGTGTACGAAGGTGACTGAGTAGCCAACACACACACACACACACACACACACACACACCACTGGCACTCTATCATAACAGCCCTGCGGCAAATTCCCATTCTATCCCAGATAATGGACCAGAGTGAGAAGCTAAGCGGCCAGCTACATCCCCATCCGACGGATCATCGGATGCCCACACTTTGTCATCTCTTTGTCTGAACCAACGGAAGCAGAAAGAAAGAGGGAAATAGTAAAGAAACCAGATGCCAATTCAATGCTATTGCGTAAGACTAATATAATATTATATTTATATATATATATATGCCATTTAGCTGACGCTTTCATCCAAAGCGACTTACGTCTGAGTGAGTGCACACATTTTTCAGTATATACGTATGGTCCCAGAGGGAATAGACTTCCATTATTGCGTAATTGTTGCGTTTTGAGAAAACGACTCACGCCGCAGGGGCCCTATTCATCATATAACAAGCTAGAGCAAGAGAGGAGGGACATTTCAGATGCACAAGTGTTCTTCTTATTCTTCTTCTTCTTTTTTTTCTTCTTCTCCTCTTCTTGTTCTTCTTCTTCTTCTTCTTCTTCTTCTTCTGCTTCTTCTTCTTCTTCTTCTTCTTCTTCTTCTGCTTCTTCTTCTTCTTCTTCTTCTTCTTCTTCTTCTTTTTTTTTTTCTTCTTCTTCTTCTTCTTCTTCTTCTTCACCTTCTTCTTCTTCTTCTTCTTCTTCTTCTTCTTCCTCTTCTTGTTGTTCTTCTTCTTCTTCTTCTTCTGCTTCTTCTTCCTCTTCTTCTCCTCCTTCTTATAAAGAAGTCAGTGATCAGACTCGTTATCCCACTGGTCTATTTAACCTGTGTGTGTTTGTTCCCTCGGGAGAAGGAAGGAGGCAGGAAGTACCTGCCGCACGGAGACAGACAGACAGACAGACAGACAGACAGACAGACAGACAGACAGACAGACAGAGAGAGAGACAGAGAGAGACAGAGAGAGAGAGAGAGAGAGAGAGAGAGAGAGAGCAAACCTATAGTGTTTGATACCCCGTGAACAAGAACGCGCACTCCATATATGTCAACGCTAATGGCCAATGTACTGTACTGAGTTCTCTGGGGGCTTTTGTCAACTCCGAGGGGGGAACGCACCTGTGGAGGTCAGAGAAAGAGGCGCACAAAAGGGAACGGCGGTGGGGTACGGAGGGAAGCGGGAGGCGAGCCTGTATGAGGTTGCTGGGCCGGACAAAGGGAATGTCACTCTGGAGCGCTGGTAGTAATGAGGAGCGCAGCTAGACACGGTACGGATGTGGAGAAATGTGCAAACAAGTTGTGTACACCTTTCTAGCACGCGTAGGTGTTATAGGTGAATGCGTTCACACAGACTGTGTACACACAGAAAGAGGCACACAGAAGGAAACACACACCCACACACACACCCACACAGACAGACAGAGACATACACACACACACACACACACACACACTAAACAAAACCATCCGGATGCAACAAAGTATTCTAATGTAACATGGCCTTGTACACAAAATGCTATTTATATATTCCGATTACAAATGACATACACACAAATATTACTACAGACTTGTATTTCACATCATGTACTGTAGGGCCATATTAGGGTTTGGAAGGAATGTCACGTGACAATGACGACATCAACATCAAATGAAGAAAAACAAATTCACACACACGATTCGATTTCATCCGTTCCTGCTACTTCAGCTAGAGTGTTAGCGTTAGCGACGTAGCCGAGCGCGGCAGCCCACTCCATAGCAACCATGTCTCCTCCAGAGTGAGTGGGTTTAAGTGGCAAGAGAGGGAGAGGTGGGCACGAATAATACACTTCTCTAACCTGGAGGGAGTCACTCAGCACAGTGCAGTACAGAACATTGGCCATTAGCATTGACGTATATGGAGAGTGTCTGTCGGGCGCGTCTTGGTCGCACATGCGCGCTCACACGCCTACGCCCACGCACAGACGCACACACACCCACCGTCCTCCGTCTCTCACACACACATACACGCACACACACACACACACACACACACATACACACACCCCACACATACACACACCCTCCCCCCGCCCACCCTGCCTTCCCAGTGCAATCACCCAGCCTCAGCCTCCCAGTAGTATACCTCCTCAGTGAGCTTCAATCAGCCAGTCAGTCAATGTATCAATCAGCAATCAAGACCTCAGTCAGTGAGAGGAACACACTCTCCCTCCCCTCTCCCGCATCTCCCTCTGCAGAACCTGGCCTACCTACCCCTCCCTACCCCTGCCTACCCCTCCCTACCCCTGCCTACCCCTGCCTACCGCTACCTACCCCTGCCTACCCCTACCTACCCCTGCCTACCCCTGCCTACCCCTGCCTGCCCCTGCCTACCCCTACCTACCCCTGCCTACCCCTACCTACCCCTGCCTACCCCTGCCTACCGCTACACCACGGGAGGGGAACACACTGTTCCAGGCCAATTAGGCCAATTAGAGCGTCCGGTCTGGCTCCATCGGAAAAAGTTGCAGGCTTGATCCCAGGCCGAACCCATACCAGACCCGAAGGCTTCTAGAAATGGGACCTAAGCGCCTCTCCGCCGGGCACTCTGCAGTGAGGAGATGGATGGGGGGGGTATGGTTGTGTCCCAGGCCAGGGGAGGGGTACTTTGTCTTGTACATGTCGCTAACTCACGCTACGGAATCAGGAGATAATAGGCTCCTGGGTTACGGGTCGTTCTGGCTCGTGTGTGTGTTTCTGTGTGTGTGTGTGTGTGTGTGTGCGTGTGTGTGTGCGTGTGTATGTGTGCTACTGGTGCTCTCTTTGCGTTCCCCCTGTTTTCTCTCAGTCTGTTATAATACTGCATGTCTGGTGGTCTGATGGCTGCTCGTACTCATGTAGAAAGGTTGGATAAAGGTCAGCAGATGGTTACAGATAGAGATAGTTCATCACTTTGGGAAGTGCTGTGTGTGTGTGTGTGTGTGTGTGTGTGTGTGTGTGTGTTTGTGTCTGTGTGTTTGCCTGTCTGTGTGTCGTATTTGTTTGCGTGTGTGCTTAGGGGCTATGCATCACTAGAGACAGTGTGTGTGTGTGTGTGTGGGGGGGGGGGAGTGCGCAAGCATTTGTGTGATATTGGCCCAGTACATTCGGCAAATCTCCCTCACATGGATACATGTCCCACTGGAGAACTCATCCCTCTCTCTCTCTCTCTCTCCCTCTCTCTCTCCCTCTCTCTCTCTCTCTCTTTCTCCCCATCTCTCTCTCTCTCTCGCTCCATCTCTCTCATTTATTTATAACTGCCATGGAGCGCAGGATGAAAAGGTGGAGAGTACAAGAGCGATGTTCTGAGTCTTCTGGGAGTTCTATCCATCCTGCAATCTCTGCTGTTTAAATATAGAGTGCTCCATCTCTCTCTCTCTCTCTCTCTCTCTGGCTCTCTCACCCTCTCTCTCACACCCTTTCCCTCTCTCACCCTCTCTCTCACACTCTCTCAACTTCTCTCTCTCTCTCACTCTCTCTCTTTCTCTCGCTGTCTCACTCTCGTTCTCCCCCTCCCTCACTCTCTTCCACTGCCAGAGACGCTGCAGTGACCTCCCGCTAAACCAAGCACACCAAGCAGCAAACACAATGAACCTAGTAATGCCTGGTTGCTGCATATTTCAGTCCTTCATCACAACTAATATCTCGGCATGTACGTCAGGCAGGGGCTAATGACAGTGAGTAATGACATTGAGTAATGGCAGTGTGTGTGTGTGTGTGTGTGTGTGTGTGTGTGGTTGTCAGTGTTTGTCACTGTGTGTGTGTGTGTGTGTGTGTGTGTGTGTGTGTGTGTGTGTGTGTGTGTGTGTGTGTGTGCGTGCGTGCGTGCGTGCGTGCGTGCGTGCGTGCGGGTGTGCAAGTGCTTGTGTGTGTGGATCGGGGTATAAGCTCACTCATTCACTAAAGTGGAGCTGTCACCACAAGTGAACGGCAAAGAAATCGCAGCAATCCGGTGGGCAGTAATCGCTCTCAGGGGGGCCCTGAAGTCAAAGCAATGTGTGTGTGCGTCTATGTGTGTGCGTGCGTGCATGGATAACTAGGTTATATGCTCCTTAAAAGTTTCACTTTTGATGAGTTAATATATTCATATTATATTTGAATTATTCAAGGGAAGTAAGTGAGTTGCCATGTCTGTTAATCTACTACTACTACTTATCCAGGTGCTTTCAGTGAATATAAAGTTTTGGTGGTTTATAGCACTCTGCTAACAACCGAATATTGATACCACATAAGCTCCAGGTTATAGGCGACAAGTCCAGTCACGTCTATGTGTTTTTCTATGTGTCTTTGTCTATGTGTTTCCTACAGCACCGAAAGACTTGCATTATCCATCTATCGATCCTCCCAAACACACGAATCACACGTCAAACTGCCTCACACCAACTCCTCAAATAGACACCAACATGATGGGACATGTTAGTACTGTAGTCCTACAATAGTCTAAAAACCCATCTTTTTAATATTGCCTTTAAATTACAAAATAATTAAATTAAGATTATAAAAACCCATCCTTTTAATATTGCATTTAAGTTACAAAATAATTAAATTAAGATTATATAATGATTAAAGCACTTTGAGCTGCAACGTTTGCAGGAAAAGCACTATACAAATAAAGTTATTATTATTATTATTACTATTATTACATTAGAACATTAGAACACCACCTTAGAGAGACGTGTTACCTGATAGGAGCACTGACACTGTAACCCTGTGTGTAAAAAATACGTGAGAGGGGCCGGCTAAGCAGCAGCAACAACAATAACAGTATATAATATAATATTGTATATTGTATATAGTGTGGAACGGCTTGCCGGAGGACTTGAGGGTGGCTGAGAGTGTGTAATTCTCTTTAAAAGAAAGCTTTTTAGCCTGGCTTTTATCTAGTGTCTATGTCCACTTGCACTTTTACTCCTATCTTATCTTCTGTTTCTTGTTTTATTCCTGGTTTTACTGTGCTGTATTTATTTGATCTATTTCTTATCGCTTGTTTTATTGTAGTTTATTTACTATTGTTTTTATGTGCACCACTTGGAGTTGCATTCAATGCATGACTTGTGCTATATAAATAATAGTTTGACTGATTGATTGATATATCGTATTATATACTGTTGCTATTATTACTGCAGCTGTTATATATAGTACACTCACCGAACACTTTATTAGGAACACCTGTACCCCTCCTCATTCATTCAGGTGGTGTAATGGAGTGGGGAATGTTTTCTTGCCACACTTTGGACCCTTTTTTAACCCACTTTGGTTAATACCAATCAATCATCGCTTCAATGCCACAGCCTGAGTATTGGGCATCCCTTCCTGACCACAAACATGATAATACACCATGTCACAAGGCAAAAGTTGTCTCAAACTGGTTTCATTAACATGGCAATAAGTTCAGTGTTCTTCAGTGGCCTTCCCAGTCACCGCATTTGAATCCAATAGAACACCTTTGGGATGTGGTAGAGCGGGAGATTCACAGCTTGAAAGTGCACTGAAAAATCTTGGGTGATGCAATCATGTCATCATGGACCAGAATCTCAAAGGAATGTTTCCAACATCTTGTGGAATCAGTGCTATGAAAAATGTAGGCTGTTTTGAGAGCAAAGAGAGGGCCTACCCAGTATTAATGAGTGTACATACACTATATTTGTGAGTGTATATAATATAATATCAGCAGCAATAGCAGAAACAGAGTTCCCAAATGGGAGCGGCGGTAGCCTAGTGGTTAGAGAGGCCGGCTAGCAATAGGAAAGTTGCTGGTTCGATCCCTACACCAGGAGGAAGCTGCATGTGCATGTGCATGTGTGAGCAAGGCATTTAACCCCTAATTGTTCCAGGGCTGCTGACTATGGCTCACCCTGTGCCTAGAGCAAATAATACCAAATTCCAACAATTGATTGACAAGTTGATTGCATGGCGAATAAAAAACAATACATTACAAATGCTTATCACTTTGATGATGTCATGTCTCCTGATTCGGAGCCCGGTGTAGTTACGTAACGCAACTCTCTGTTCTGTTCCCACTACATATGCTCCAGGGAGGAGGGTGGGGGGCCTTCGCTCAACGCTACTGCTCTTTCGCACAGATGATATCATTCTTTTAGGCCGTCGTCATGGAAACGAACAGGCGCGCACATGCGCTGCTGGATTGGGGTGGGATGAGGAGGGGGTGGGGGGGTGGGTGGGTAAATGGGATTATGTGTAGACATTTGGATGGTGGGTGTGTGTACGAGTGGGGGTGGATGCGGGGGGTAGTGTGTGTGTGGGGGGGGGGGGGGGAGGGGGGGGTATTACGATGAAAGGATTGTGAATCAGTGATGTGCTGATCTGATGACTAAGCATGACATGTGAGTGTGTGGTTACAGTATGCACTGCTGGAGTGAGAGAGAGTGAGAGGGAGAGAGAGAGAGAGAGGGAGATCGAGGGAGAGAGAGAGAGAGAGAGGAAGAGAGAGAGAGAGAGAGGGAGAGAGGGAGAGAGAGAGAGAGAGAGAGAGAGAGAGAGAGAGAGAGAGGAAGAGGGAGAGAGGGAGAGAGAGAGAGGAAGAGAGAGAGAGAGAGAGGGAGAGAGGGAGAGAGAGAGAGAGGGAGAGAGAGAGAGAGAGAGAGAGAGAGAGACGCGGTGGAGGGTGAGGGGGTTGTGACTGTGGGTTGAACTGTGACATTTAAGAACCTTTTCTGGAAAGACACGCTGTACAGCGCTGTACTGCGGAAAGCCGCTATCTGGCACAGATTGAACCCCGGCCTTAGTGTCCATGTAAGACAGATGTCCATGCCAAGTCACGTGAGGCGTAGTCAACAATGTCCCAGTTGACTGCAGTCCTCATGGCTCAGTGGGTTAGAGCCAGGTGCAATCAAGGGAGGCTGGTGGAGGTAGAAATCGGAGGACCGGCCCATTGTCCTGCATGGCATGGAATGAGGAATTCCTGCCAGTCTCCCCGGAGGGTGCGTGCATTACCAGGATGGTGGGTTTGACACCTAAATGGGGCAAATATAGACCTACTGAATATGTTATCTGTACAGTAAGTCCGTCTTAATTAGTGTCTGCTAAAATTATCATATCATCATTATTCATATCCTAATTTGAACGAGGCCTGTTTCCCTCACACACAGTACAGTACATTGGCCATTAGCGTTGACATATATGGAGTGCGCGTTCTTGTTCACGGGGTATCAAACACTATAGGTTTGCTCTCTCTCTCTCTCTCTCTCTCACACACACACACTCGTCTCTCTCTCTCTCTCTCTCTCTCTCACACACACACACACTCGTCTCTCTCTCTCTCTCTCCCTCTCTCTCTCTCTCTCTCTCTCTCTCTCTCTCTCTCTTCTCCCTCTCTCTTTCTCTTTGTCTCTAGCTCTCTCTTTCTCTCTCTCTCTCTAGCTCTCTCTTTACCATCTCTCCCTCTCTCTCTCTCTCTCTCTCGCTCTCTCTGTCAAGCATCATCAGCTGAAGAAGATCCAGCCAATTATGAACACTGGGTTTTCAGCATTTCTCTCATCCATTCCTGGATAATTATGCGCAGTGGGAAATGTGCTTTTCCCCTTGTTGTTGTTGTTTTTTTTGGGTGAGAAAAGCACACAAAGTCCACAAAAGGATCCCCAAGTGACGAGATAGCCACTTCATTTAACGCTGCGCTTGATAATTAGACTGAGCTGGGGAAAGAAAGTGAGTTTATTCGGTGGTGAGAATTGCGAGGTGCTTGAGCTGGTGCCTGTTTGAAGATGGCTGTTTGAAGGCCGACTAAAAAAACAAACTTGAGTCAAGTTTGTTCCCCTTGAAAGGGAGAAGCTGGGGATTTGAGTCTTCAATCATGTTGAGTTGATCCCTGAGGTGAATTCCAAATGTTAGCTTACGGTTTCTTATCTATACGTCTATATCTATAAGTATATGTAGTCTTATCTTTCTATATCAGCCCCTCCATCTTCTCTCTTCTTCACAAGGTATAAATGTTCAAATCAGATAACATTTTCACTGACGATTACCACAAGATTTGCCACATTTGCGTCTGTGCTCATTCCGAAGCGCGTCAAAGCCAGGGAACGTCCGTTGAAGTGCGGACCAGTCGCATCTTTCCTTATTCCTTCGGAGCTTTCGGACTTATTATACTCTCAAACACCTTCATATTGTTCTGCTTAGGCCTGGTGAGATGAGTAGTCCCTCAGAAACCTCGATGTAGGGCAGACTCCTTCAGCTCATCTATCACCCTTTGTCCAACACAAACAACATCTATTTCACTGAGCGCGAGGCAGGCTGTGGGATGGCAATTGAGACCGTGAGCCTGTTTGCAGAAATTCATCACGGAAATCCCAGAAGGCACTGCACTCTGCAGCGTTCCTGATTGGATGTTTATCACTCCCACAAGTGGGCCCTATAGTCTTTAATGTTCATGTCTTTTCTTTTTGTCGAGAGAAAAAGAAAAGGATGAAAAAGAAAGAAGATAAAAAAAGGCAGCCCAAAGCACAGCTGGTTAAAAAATGACATGCATCAAAGGGCTAAAAATAGCAGCTGAACTCGACATATGGCCCAGGCGCAAAGCATGCTGGGGGATTGACTTGACTTGTCAAGGAGGGAACTAGACCAATGAGAGTGGCAAGCTTTGATGTTAAAACAAAGACAACAAGGTCTAATAATAGCGTACATGTACAATAGCTGGTATCTCTTTTATACATACAATACAACACACGGTGTTAACCCCAGTGGCAACGCAAACCAAAACTGTTATAATCCCCTCTCCGGTGTCCAATCATCATCTGACATTTGATAAGGGAGGCTATCTACAAACCCGACACCACCATCACCACCACCACCACCACCACCAACAACAACAACAACAACATATTTTATACATTTATACATAAAAGCTGAATATTCCATAGTCATTTCATGTCCGGGGAGCCTAGGGGCTGGAGCACGTGCGCTGTGCGCGGCTGGTCTCGTGCGAATGGTCGTGCACGTGGAAGGCCTCCTCCAGCACACATGCTCGGCGAACGCTGATGCAGGGTGACACATTGCGTGTGAGTGTGGTTACCGTGCTGAGTAATGTGACATTTAAGGTCTCTGGCTTCTTTTCGCTGGGTGCGCATCACACACACACACATACACACACACACACACACACACACACAACACACACACACACACAACACACATGCCCAAACACACAGATGCACACGCGCGCACACACACACAGACACACACACTCATGATCTCAGCTCCCTTAAAAACAACAATCTGTGCTGAGCAAGACAAAATCACATTTCCTCAAAAGCATAACCCTGTGGTTATGATCACTGATCCTTTCCACCTCAATGGACATGCATTCTGCAGACGTATCATATTAATCATACAAAAATATATGTAATCCTTCCGACAGATCATAGTGAATAGTGATTAAGGGGTGTGTGTGTGAGCATGTGTGTACATGTATGTGTGTGTGTGTGTGTGTGTGTGTGTGTTCACGAGCATGTGTGTGTGCACGTGTGTGTGTGTGTGTGTGTGTGTGTGTGTGTGTGTGCGTGTGTGTAGGCGTGTGTGTGCGTGTGTGTGTTCACGCGCATGTGTGTGTGTGTGTGTGTATGTGTGTGTGCGTGTGCGTGTGTGTGTGCGTGCATGAGAATGATGATGAAGGCGGTTGTCGTTGCTGTTCTTTGAATGCTGTCTGATTCATTTCACACATAAGAGAGTTGAACACAAGGTGACACCAAGCCCCTCCCCTGCAGCCAATGACAAGTTAGACGGGGGGGGGGGGGGTTCCATCATGGCATCTCACATCCACCCCCACCCAATGACAAATTAGTGAGGTCACCCTTAGTGACAAGTGACCTGGGTGCTATGGGAGCACAAGTTATGACAGGATTCTTTTTTATCAGGCGGAAATATCAGGAAAGCATGTCAAACGACAAAGACCAAGAACCTTCAGCATCAAATTCCGAATTCGTAAAGGAAAGGAAACAAGGTGAGGAAGCTATTCCAAACATCTATAGTACAGTACAGTCTATAGCTGTTTTATACTCTGTCATGTGTTTTATGTGCTTATGTGGAAACCCGGGAAGAGGGTTGGCTGCCTGTGCAGCAGCTAATGGGGATCCTGATCAACACATCCGCTATTGAAGATCGTTTGGACACAGCCCACCCAAGCAAACTCAACTCAGAGACTAAAAAGGGGAGGAAGCTATTGAAGATTATTTGGACACAGCCCGAGCAAACTCAACTCAGAGACAGAGGCCCGAGTATGAATACCCTTATAATGCATCCTTCCTTCCTCCCTCAAGTCCTTCCTTGAAGAAATCACTGATCTGACTTGACTTCAAGGGTGAAAGCAATAGAATGAAAAGCTTGCTTCGACTAAACCATTAATGTCCGGTCAGTGATTACTTCAAGGAAGGCATGGTCCATTTCGAAAGTAAATGGAACACAGCCTGAAAGGAGATGGAGCTATCGATGATGGTTTTGGCCGCGGTCCCAGTCCATCTTACCAGTGTATCTTCCATACACAACAGAGACTCAGATCTGTCAGTCGGGCTGTCAACATGGGTCTTTAATAATTGTACGGAGCTGTCACTCTATCTGTCTATACGGCTTTACAGACATTTCTACCATCAACCCCGTGGGAACCCCTTTTGAACCCATGAATATGTACTTTAATGAAGTCTGGCAAGCTCGTATCATATTTACCCATCTACCAAGAGAACCCTTAACCGAGTTGGGCTAGCAGCAATACAGTTTTTAAAAGAACATTGATTTTTGGGGACTTCTGTGTTTGTCTTGTGTACTGTTAAATATGTAAATATGTACCGGTAAATACATATTTATTTTGCCTAACTAAAGTGATTTCAATTATCATGTGCTGCTAACAGGTCTAATGAGGTCTAATAAACAACACAGCCAGCACTCAAAAAATACCCAACGATGCATATTAATTAAATGCATAATCAGCAGGACGCTGTGGACGCGTGGCGAGGGTTCAGAGCACCTTCTCCTCATGTCGGACAGATAACAGCCCTGCCCCTGCAGCACAATGACACAGCTCTGAAAGACCCTGTCAACCGCTCAGCCATACTGTCTAACTAAGCACCCCGTTCACTGCAGGACGTAACACAGGATGTGTGTGAAGAACATAGGTGTCTTTAGGCTCTTTCCCGGGCCTCTCCTGAGACGTTGTAAAGGAATATGATGTTCCTGATGTTCTTCGCTTGCAGGTACACGGATGAGATTCCCCTGTCGCAACACACGCTGGATGAATTTTTAAAAGTGTGTGGAGTGAACGAGGAGTCGTGGGCAAACATCCTCAGCTGTGTAACTCAGCAGAGACCTACGTGGGCTTGGAGAGTGTTGAGAGAAAGAGAGAGAGAGCGAGAGAGCGAGAGAGAGCGGTTGAAGAGAGAGATAGAGAGAGAGGAAGGAAGGAGAGAGAGAGGGAGAGGTTGAAGAGAGAGAGAGGAAGGAAGGAGGGAGAGAGAGAGGGGAGGGAGGGAGGGAGAGAGTGAGAGAGACAGAAAGGGGGAGGGGGAGATGGATAGAGGGGGAAAGGGAGTGAAGAAAAGAGACAGAGAGTGAGAGAGAGGAAAAATGACAGATGGGAGAGAGAGAGAGAGAAAGAAAGAGAGACGAAGACAGAGAGAAACGAGAGAGACATACGACGAAAAATAAATAAATAAAAAGAAAGAGATGTGTTGACAGCCGTGTGAGCTGCAGGGAAACTTCTCACAGAGCTAATTGCCAAGATGGATCGGTTCTATTCCCACAAGGATTGATACCCCCGTGCAATAACACACACACAGACAATGTAGCTGTGGCAATCCGCACGCTATACGAGGTTATGAAATACCCCTCCATCTGTAGCCATTGTTGTTGTTTGTATTACAGCAACATCAGCCCCCGCCTCACTCAGCATCATAATCACGTCTAGCAATTGATTTCTCATAGGAAATCACTTTCGGAGAGGCCGAGTCATTTTTGGGCTGATTTGATTAGCCGGGTATTAGAACTGCCGTCAAAGGGGAGCGGATCATTTATTGTGATTTGATTAATTCATCAAGTGTACATGGCGTCAGACCAGCCATAATCTCCCTTAGCTCCGCTCCGTGTAGTAGGGCAGGCAGCCAGGAGTCCTCCCACATACAGTACAGTACAATACACACACAGGCAGGCATACACACACACACACACACACAGGCGCACACGCACATTGGTGCACATACACACACACACACACACACACACAGGCACGCACACACATAGGTGCACATACACACACAGACACAGGCACGCACACACACACACACACACACACACACACACACACAACCCACCCACTGCAGTAACCTGGGGCATCATTCTACAATTAATCACCCTTTTTCTTAACGACGTACCCTCCTTAGGGCTTCACACACACACACACACACACACACTGAAACACAAACACACATACACACACACACTGAAATCCACCCTCTTCACAGGGAAGCCCTGATTAAGTCATGCCAACCTTTTCCAAAATGCGGAGTAGCGGTGGAGAGGATCTTTAATAACTGAAGGCAGGCTCCCCGGAGAGACCCCTGGAGATAGATGCACTGTACCAGCCACGAGCACAGGGGCCCTGCCACAGATACAGGTGTGTGTGTGTGTGTGTGTGTGTGTGTTGCAGGGTCTGTGTGTGTGTGTGTGTGTGTGTGTGTGTGTTTTGCAGGGTCTTCGCTGTACTCACCCAAACCATATATCACTGTTCATCGCCACATACAGTAGGTCAACCTCTATGTCTCTGGAGAGTCATGTGATCAGCGCACTGTACAACATGTGGGCCAGAATGCACGCATAACTGTGTCTTATGGGATTGCGCATTACGTTATGAGGGAGAGCGCGGCTTAAAGAGCACAAGGATTACTTCTCACAGCCCGGTGACGATTTTCAACACTATCTAATTCAAATAAAGTGGTGAGTTGGCCTTCCACGACTGAACTGGATAACAAAAGCTGCGATGAAAAACACTTATGTGCTGTATGTTAGATTATTCCGGAAAAAAAAGGTTGAGAGTCCATTATGTTATTTGATAACCATCCAACACACTCACACCAATGAAGCAGGGAGGCACACAAGCATGCGTGTGCACGACACACATACACATACGCACACACACACAAGCACACACACACACACACACACACACACACACACACACCTCTAAGGCAGCCTTTGGATGTCACAATCTCTGTACGTATCTCCGTCTCTCCGTCTCTGCGTCACCCGTCCTTCAACCTTAGCCTTGGCTTCAGTCTTACACCTCTCTGTCCTTCTCTGACCACGTCACAGACTGAGAACAGCCTCACGGCCTTACAAGAGCCTTCCTTGTCTGAGCAGAACAAATCTCACACTCCCCACTGCTGAGTGCGTGCGTGCATCCATCCATCCATCCATCCATCTATCCATCCATCCTTCCAGCCGACTCCCAGAGCCGCTGAGGCCCAAAGACGACAGACACAAATAGACAAACTCCTAAGTAACAGCTGTGGCTTGCTTGCTCCTTCTCTCAATCTATCCCCCTCACACTACCTCACTCCTCTCTTTCGCTCTTCCGCACACACATAAAAAATAAAACAAAAAAGAGGAGAAAGAAGAAGAGCGAAACAGAAATCAACACACACCCAGCGGGGTCCCCACAATTAAAATCAGGGAGGGCGGGTGGTAATGATGTGTTATGGGTAATTTCATGTGTTGCTGCGAGGGAAATGAGGCCGTCTCTGAAGGAGAGGAGCGGCAGGGCTGTGGGGGGGGGGGCACCAATCAGCCTGGCGTCCAGACGGGGCTGCATCCTCCCAGAGCCAGGCTTCACGTCGGGCGTCATCAAGGCCTCACACTACACATGTCCGTAATCATGATGGGTGGAGTTGGACACACACACACACACACGCACGCGCGTGCAGAGAAATAAACACATACGTGAGCAACGCATGCATGGGCACACACACACACACACACACACAAACACACACGTATACACACACATACAAACACAGACATAGACAAATAAACACACATACTGTACACGCACACACTCACACACACACGCACACGCACACACACACACACACACACACACACGCTCAGATAAACACACACACTGACTTACTCATTCAATCATAAACAAACACACACACACACACACACACAAACACTCCACCTTGTTAGAGCACACAGCTAGCGCTTTTTTCAAAAGGTCAAAATAAGCATGAGTCACTCCGTCTAGTGCGGGAAGCTGTGTCTGTGTTTTACCGGGAACAACAGCCAGAAAATTACCAGAACGGGCAAAGACACTATGGTCTTTTTAAGAGTGAGAGAGATTATTTAGTGAGAAAAACCTTGATGTTCCCGAAGCCCCCGAGTGTCCTAGACGCCCTCACAGTCACCCTGCCTTAATTTGAACAGGGAAGAGGACAAGAGGACGACTATAATAGGCACGAGGAGGAGAATAGCTTGAACTTTGACCCCCCCCGCTGCTCCCTTTATAGACGACAGGGGTGACCTTGGGAGGGACGGGAGGAGAGATGGATGATGGCCATTTTGCTTAATGAGCTCACCAGAGAGCCAATCATCTGCTGCTCAAGGTAAGAAAGCCGAACGTCAATGCGATGTTGAGCTGAGCCTTTCCCTTGGTCTCCGCACATCCATTATAGCAGGATTGAACGTCACATTTCCTCCATCCGTATCTAAAAATAGACTCTCAGGATTCAGGATGGACCGATGTGAGGGGAGGGGAGTCTGTGCACACAACATTTAAGGATCAAGACAATCATTATTGATTGATTTGTTTATTTGCTTATCAGGATCCCCATTAAACTGCTGCACATGCAGCCGATACTGTTCCTGGGGATTAGATTACATTAGATTCGATTCGATTAGATAAAACAAGATTAGATTAGGGATCTGTTTGACTCAATAGGAGTCTATGATGTGCTTAAGTCTCCAAGAGGATGGACTTTTAATAAGCTTAAATTCGGTGTGAATGTAACGTGATAAACTCAAGCATTCTTACACACCCGATTCTTACACACCAATCCAATGGGCGCTTTGAACAGACACACTCAAGTCACTCTCTCTCTCTCTCTCTCTCTCTCTCTCGTTGATGATAAGATAAGAGGTCGCCATGGAAACTGGGCTTTTTCAAGACATGTGGCCATCGAAGGAAGGGAAAGAAGGAAGAGGAAAAAAACTGAAAAGCTGCAGGATATCGAAAATGTTGATCTAGACCAAGTGTGAAAAGTGCTGAGACAGCCAGAAAGCTACTGTGCTGTTTAGAGTGTGGGTCCATCTGACCATACAAGCTGTGTTACCTCAGATTGGGGAGAGAGGGAGGGATGAAAGGAGGGGAATATGTAGTTTGTAGTATTTTGTATTTCTTTCTTTTTTCTTTCTTTCCTTCCTTCCTTCCTACCTTCCTCTTTTCCTCTCTCCTCCCTTCCTTCCTTCCCTCCCTTCTTCCCTCTCTTACCTGGAGCGGTGCAGTTTTTCGATTCTTCACTCTCCTCCTCCTCCAAACTACTGTTGTCCACCTCCTGCAGAAGCCTCCTTCCTCCCCATCGCTCCTCGTCATAGGTGCTGCTGTGGCTGGAGGTGTCATAACCTGTCATGAGGAGAGAGGTAAGGACAGAGGTGTGATGAAGCGGTGATCACCTGATCTCCATCAAAATGGCCGCTCAGGTCTGAGGACTCCAGAACGTTATGTAAACATGCTTTGAAGGCTGATCAATCAGCCGAGTGCCGTCCTGCACTAACAACAAACTTCTTCTTTTTTAAGGGGATGGGAGAAATACAGTTCATTGAATCACAACATGATTGATGATGCAACTTCAGTTCATACAGCCATAAAGAACATCATTTGAAAAGCACTATACATTATAGTGCTCATCATTTTCCTCTTTGGAACTATACCCTGCAACAACCACTTTAACTTTTCCACCTGGGTGACTGCAAGTATGATCGAATGAGAACTGCTTAGAAAGCTCAGGTCTTCAATCGTCGTCACTGCCTCACCTGGCGTCGCCTTTGGGCAGCAGGAGGCAGAGGCGAGAGGGAACAAGGCAGAGGGCATTGCAGGCCAGCGATGTGCTGTACAGTTAGTACAGCACAGTAAGTAAGTACAGTAAGTAGTACAGTAAGTACAGTAAGTAGCCTACAGTAGGCGACATGCTGCTTTCTCCCCTGACACAGAAAGACGTGGAGAACAGTATCGTGGCTATGATTAACGTGGCACTGACTGCGTTGAGTGCTTCTCGAGAACACCGAGGCTCGACTTGAGCTGGCTGAGAACCTCATTAAGGGGGAGGATCATAAATAATCAACACTAATTGATATTCAGGCACGTTGATTAAGAATTTCTCAGGCAGGCAAAGCAGGCAGGCGGGAACAATGGCAAAGCGGGGGGGAATGCATTAGCCAAGCCGTGTCATTTTCTGTTACAGCATTCTCTGGGACTGAGAGCATGTGAGGGGAGGTGAGGGGAGTCGCTCCACATCCTCTCCCTCGTTGCGCTCACACAACAAAAAAATGTTCGTCGCTCAAAAGGTCGCTCCGTTCGTTTCTTTGTTCCAAACAACGATTCGACACATTTAACAAACGCAGACATCTGATCTTGAAAAGTATTTACCATATTTGTTTTAATGTAAGCCCAATGAGAACACATAAGTGTTTTTCTCAGCAATGAAAGTGTAGTGAGTGACCCAGGCTTGGAACGCCAGTAGGCCCAGTGGAAGAGCTGGCGTGGCTTTATCATGTCATTGACTAAACACATTTTTGTTTTTTTTTCATGCAGGGTTTATTGGAATATCTGCACAATATTTTTTGGTCGGAGCTGGTGAGGTGAGGGGTGTTGGAGGAGCGAAAGTGGAGCGGGAGAGACAGCACCCCTTGCACAAACCATGACGACTTTATGAATATTCACAGAGTATGGTGACATTCATCATTCATGTCATCCTCAACCTTCTGTCCCTGGATTCTGGAAATGTGATCATGTATGACACATGATCTCGCTTCACAGACAGAAACTGAGAGCAGTGTGTGTTCTTGCAATCCTTTAACACTAGAACAGCCGTGGGTGGGGGTCATTTGACACTGTGAGTACAGAAATGTGTATATCTTTACACTCGATCAAATTTCAGGACCCTCCTTTTCATGACTTGAAACTTTTGTATATCCTTACATTTTCAAAATCACATCAGGATAAGCTAGTATAAAGCTATTTTGCTGATTTACAAGACGCGCCAACTAGTGGTCGTTGTGTGTAAATAGCCGCTTCCCATTGTAAAAGACTATGGTCATTTGAATCCCGAGGCAGCTCTTATAGTAGGTAAAAAAAGGCACGGCTGCTCTAGTGTTAAGTGGTTGTGTGTGTAGAGTAGTGTGTTGGGGTACGAGGAGCAGGAGGAGTGGATAGGTTTGGAGCAACCTGGAGAAGTGTAGGCCTATCTATACCCACCCTGGGGCAGCGATGCCCTGGTTTCAGAGCTCTGCAGTGAAAACACCTGAGCTTCTAGGAGATCACGTCTCTCTCTGACACGAATGGGGTCCGTCGGTTCAAGCTGAAACCCATTCCTTACCTGCAGACAGTGCACGGGATGCTGTAGCCCAATGCATTGTCTGTGCGCGTGCGTGTGTAGTTTCAGATCCACTTTGAGACGATGTGAAACATGCATGGTCTTCTGTGCTGAATTATAACTCATTGACTCTGCTCACACCAACACGTGTGATATGTTGTTACATTATTCATAATGTTACACTGGGTCTACATAATGCAAGTAAAGCTCGCAAATATCACCTATCAGAACCCTGGCCACACATAACTTAACAAAATGTCCACGAAAACAAGTCGTGAGCTTATAATTATAAGGTTCTATCTCCGTCTAGGGCAGTTCAGAGATATTGAGCGTCAAAGTTTTTACATTCCATTATGTTTCGTGAGATGGAACCTTTGTATTTTATGAATTACTAACTCAAAAATGTCAACATTTTAAAAATAACACCACACAGGCATTAATAAACACCTAATGGATCAGATTATGTAAAAAACTAAATTTTGACAAAAATGGAGATAGAACCTTATAATTCTAACGTCACGAAGTGGGTATAACAAGGGAATTAAAAAAAATATGCTTTGAAAAATGTTGTTGAAAATGTGACATGATTATTGGTAACTAAGGAACAAAAACATAGTAACAAAACAATGGCTAATACTGGACACACATGAAACTCCCACCTCGACATTCTTCCAGCCCCCCAACAGAGGGGAAGACGAAACCCTCCTCACCTGAATTTTCCGCTAGGTAGGAAACCCCCTTGACGAACAGAAGCATCCCTCCGAACAAACAAATCTGGATCAGAACCAAATCCTTTCGCTTTTTCCGCCTGGCTTTGATCTTCTTCTGGTTTAGCATCACTTGCGGCGGGCGATTCCGCGGTCGGACACCGGGAGACATCCCCCCTTCGGCGGCCGCCACATCCATTCGGTCGGAGTGGAAGGAGCGGTAGACCTCTCCGAGGGGATTCTGCAGAAACGGATCAAAGTGGGGGGAACGGCGGAGGGAGCGTTGTAAAAAGTTGCAAATCGGTATCGCTGGAATGTTGCGTGGAATCGAGGTGTGGGGCTTAGGGGTTTGTTTTTGCG
This sequence comes from Nansenia antarctica, assembly GCF_963989245.1. NCBI lineage: Eukaryota > Metazoa > Chordata > Actinopteri > Argentiniformes > Microstomatidae > Nansenia > Nansenia antarctica. Next base: position 15,422,361 of record NC_137675.1, read on the forward strand.
ATAGAAGTGCCGGGACTTTGCTTCTATGTCATATACAATTTTAATGTTCTGCAATAGTAGGATGGGCGGCGAGCGCAGCGCGCCATGGATGCGTCAGGTCGGTGTCGGCTCATGCGCGACGCGAGGGTTCTGTACTGATGTGATTGGAGATGTTGTACAACGAGAGAGAGAGAGAGAGAGAGAGAGAGAGAGCTGAGAGAGAGAGAGAGAGAGAGAGAGAGAGAGCTGAGAGAGAGAGAGAGAGAGAGAGAGGGAGGGAGAGAGAGGGAGGGAGAGAGGAAGGGAGAGAGAGAGAGAGGAAGGGAGAGAGAGAGAAAGAGGGAGAGAGGAAGGGGGAGAGAGACAGAGAGAGAGGAAGGGAGAGAGAGGGAGGGAGAGAGAGGGAGGGGGAGAGAGGGAGGGAGAGAGAGGGAGGGAGAGAGAGAGGGGGAGAGAGAGAGAGCTGAGAGAGGAAGGGAGAGAGAGAGAGAGCTGAGAGAGAGAGAGGAAGGGAGAGAGAGGGAGGGAGGGGAAGGGGGAGAGAGAGAGAGGAAGGGAGAGAGAGAGAGAGAGAGAGGAAGGGGGAGAGAGAGAGGAAGGGAGAGAGAGAGGGAGAGAGAGAGAGGGAGGGAGAGAGAGAGCAGAGAGAGAGGAAGGGAGAGAGAGAGAGAGAGGGAGAGAGAGGGAGGGAGGGAGAGAGAGAGAGAGGAAGGGAGAGAGGGAGGGAGAGAGAGGAAGGGAGAGAGAGAGAGAGAGCTGAGAGAGAGGGAGGGAGAGAGAGGGGAAGGGGGAGAGAGAGAGAGAGAGAGACGAGGGAGGGAGAGAGAGAGAGAGGAAGGGAGAGAGGGAGGGAGAGAGAGGAAGGGAGAGAGAGGGAGTGAGAGAGAGCAGTGAGAGAGAGAGAGAGAGAGAGGGAGGGAGAGAGAGAGAGAGGAAGGGGGAGAGAGAGAGAGAGAGAGAGAGAGGGAGGGAGAGAGAGAGAGAGGAAGGGAGAGAGGGAGGGAGAGAGAGGAAGGGAGAGAGAGGGAGTGAGAGAGAGCAGTGAGAGAGAGAGAGAGAGAGGGAGGGAGAGAGAGAGAGAGGAAGGGAGAGAGAGGGAGTGAGAGAGAGAGAGAGGGAGGGAGAGAGAGCAGTGAGAGAGAGAGAAATTGCAAGCTGTCTGATGTTGAAATTGCCTCTGTGAGAAAAGTAATTTTTGGATGCAAGGAAATAGTCGCCATCTCTCACTGCCCTCTTCTGGGAAAGTAGTTCTTGCCATGTTGATATTGATACATGATAGCTGAGTTACAATGACATAAGGTTACACAAAGATACATTAAAAAAAACGTTCTCTTGCCAAGGCCACCTACTGTATAGGATGAATATATTCTAGAAATCAATTAAGTAGCTTAGGCTGACTTCTACTATCTTGATAACACAACAATGTCATTAAAGAAGCTGAACTGTCACTCTCCATGGGCGACGTTGTAGACATTCATGACTGTAAGGTGAAGGTATTGCACAGCAGGCTGGGGATACTTACCATCGATTCATAGTCCACCTATATTAGATTTTTAGGATACTTTGATTTCACAATAGATATTGTTGAATACTAGTTCTGTCACTCACATACTGTACAGTATCAATGTTGTCAGTTGTGTAAGTATAAGAAATACAATGATAAAATATAGAGTTAAGGAGGGACTGACTACAATTGGGTCACTTAGAGATCAATCAATTAATGGTATCAACATCATTATTCCATATATCATGTAATTTCATAATTAGGATAATAATAATAATAATAATAATAATAATAATAATAACACTCAGGATAATACTTTATCCTGGCTAACTGGCTGTTGAGTGTCAGGCTTGAGTTTTTCGTATAAATAGCACTGGAAAGTTTCCAGCAAGAACGGAAAATGTGGTTAGGGCTCTAGGCAACTAGGTTCATTGTGCCTTTTAACCCTTTCAGGCAAGGACTGGACCAGAGAGAGAAAGATTGAAGGGGAGGAAGAGAGAGGGAGAGACAGAGAGAGAGAGAGAGAGTTCTCATATAATGACACAACAAACCAGAGAGAAATAATCTTTATTTCTTGACAAGTTCGGTCAAGTTCCCACAAAATCCTATAGGCCTACTGTGAAAGCATATCTTGTGGAAACAGTGAACAAATAACAACACACACGCACACGCACACGCACACACACACACACACACACACACACACACACACACACACACACACACACACACCACATTTAACAAACATACAAGTGCATATAGATGGTGGTTTAATGTCTAACATGTAATGTGTAGCAGAAGCCTGGACTGGCTACAGAGTTACTAAGATGAATTCCCAACCTCTCTGAGACACACAAAAGAAAAGAATGGGGAAGGAGGGAGAGAGAGAGAGAGAAGGAGGAGGAGGAAGGAGGGGGGGGGGCAACAAATTAAATCCAGTTAAATTGTTTTTCCATAGCCAGTAGGCTTGGCAAGGGACACACACACACACACAGACACATACATACATACACACACACACACACACACACACACACACACACACACACACACACACACACACACGATGCAAGATAAAGCTCTAGAAAAAGACAAACCCAAACCCTGTAGACCCCAGATGTAGCAGAATGCCTGGAATGTAACCCACTTTCCTCGTGTCCGACTGACACCGCGCCCACTCTGTCCCCTGCAGCTGAGGATGCACAGATTAGGAAAAAGGGGCTTTCTCAGAACATGATACACACCCTATGCTACACACACACACACACAATAGTACACCGTACTGGCATCCACAATGAAACATTATCCACAATATCTCTCTCTCTCTCTCTCTCACTCATACACACACACACACACACACCTTTAGTATGGGATCCTCATAGAAACATTATAGACATAGTATACATGAGAAACCGACCCAGTAAACACAAGTACTGTACCCACATCCAATAATTCAAACTTAAACAACCACCATTTAACTCAGTTAGCCCCTAAAACTTAATTTGATGTCTAACAGTCTTTGAAATCATCTACATGAATAATGTAGTGTGCCCCGTTTCCTGTTTTGTGACAATGTTATACATTTACATCCTCTGTGAAGTCTGCCTGGGATCACAAGGCAAGCCGGAGGAGCAGGAGTGTGCGAACATAGCCTCCTTAAAACAGCGGTAGCTCCAGACATATTTGGGTCATGTCTTCTTCTCTCGATGAGTTCTCCAGAGCCTGAACCAAACTACCCAGTGTTCTGTTCAACCACAACACGGAGAAGTCTCCCCTCAGCATATCTGTGCGGGAGAAGGGTACAACAAGACCAGCTAGGCCACGAATAGTTCTGTGAACTCTGTGAAAAAGAATCAGGAGTTTGGGAGATATTTTTATCCGATTGCGTTCGTGAGGCGGCTGTGTGGAGATGCTGCGAAGCAAGGGGTGGTGTTTGTTGGGAGGGAAAGGGCAAGGACACACTCGCTGACGCATACGCAGCGACGCAGACACAGTACACACACAGACACCAAGAATAAAGAAAATACACACCGTATGTCATATCAACAATGTTCTTTAATTACATAGAGAGCTCAGCTTCTCAAGAACTGGACATGGTTTCTCTTCTTGTTTCGATCACGTCCGTTATAAAATAACAACAAAATGTACATTTAAATCCACTTAATGACAGTGTTATAATAGCATCAATAAATACCAAATATGTTGTTTAAAGTCAAATGCTACTGTAAAAGTGTTGAGGCCAGGCAGTTCATTCCCAGCTGTACACAGGTGTCACTCCATCATATCATCTCACAAGTCCTTATCTGCCATAGTTGCCAGAGTAATTGGCGTCTGGTGTGTGTGTGTGTGTGTGTGTGTGTGTGTGTGTGTGTGCGTGTATGTGTGAGTGTGTGTCATTGAGTGGAGGGAGGGAGGATGCAGGTCGACCAGGGTCACACAGCGCCAATTTGTGACAGAGGAGATGGAGAGAGTGAGAGACAGAAAGAGAAAGAGGAAAAAGAGAGAGACCCATTAGTTCCCGCAGGAAGATAGTTCCAGATGAACTCCACCCACTGGCGATGGAAGGGTCTGGTGCGGGGCCGCTCATCACACCCCCAGAACTGCCTCTGGGGAAAGAGACAAAACACACACGAATCATGATAAAGTCTCAGTGTTAACGCCACAGCATTGCCATACCATTACAATGAGTGTCCGTGCACTCTGTATGAGTGTGTACTGTATGCGTCCAAAGCATGCAAATACTGTGTCTGCACAGATTGTCTAATCGATTCAATTAATCAATTAGCGGTCCCTCTTATCCAGAGCAACCTACGTAGCTATGTAGTATTGATTGAGTAGAAGTGAGGGCGTGAATAGCAGTAATAGTAGTCGAAGATTAGTAGTAGTGAGAGCAAGAGGAGAATTCCTGTGTGTGTGTCCGCTCGCACTCTATCCATAACAGAACAATACAGGAAGGAAGGAAGGAAGGAAGTAGGAAAGGAAGGAGAGAAGGAAAGGAGATATAGGGAGGGAAGACTTGTCACAAATGCCTCTGCTTCTTCTAAGACGAGAACACAGGTCTCATGGTGAAGTCATCCGAAGCCAACCTCGGGGACAAGTACAAATTCCCCCTTTTAAAGAAATGCAGCAGCAGAACTTGAGGCAAGCGAGTGGGGCAGTCTTCCGTTGACAGTTCTCTCTCTCGCTCTCTCTCTCTCCGCATCCAATCTGATCTCTCTCACTACCTTTCCTCTCTCTCTCTACCTTTCCCTCAAATCTCTCACAGACACATTCCCAGAACTGCTGCCTGTGCAAGTGCCCCCCGAAAACCCCAGAAAACAAGTCTCTCAATCTGTCACACTTTCTCTGCCTATCCTCTCTCCCTCCCTCCCTCTCCCTCCCTCCCTCCCCATGTCTCCCTCGCTTGCATTCTCTGTCAGACAAAGTGGCGTTACATAACGTAACCACTCACGCAAGTCCCGGCGATGTCTTGCGGCATATATATCTACCCTGCATGCCCCTTTCTCTCCTCTCCTCTCCAAACAGTGGGTAGTACGCTGCCGTGTCCCTGTCGCCGCCGGGGAGTCTGGGATTCAACCGGAGGCTGAGGAGGCCCGCGTATATGTGATGTCACTCTGATCCCGTGGTGAAGTCACACAGGGTGAACCAACTACCGCAGGAGCAGGGAGATTGTGTGTGTGTGTGGGGGGGGGGGTCTGTACCCTGTATGTGTGTTTCAGTAGGGACACGGGATGACTTTTCCTTACCGCCTCACTCATAATCGTCTGTTTTTAAACAAGTAAACAAACACTGGGGGCAAATGAGAACAAAACCGTCCGATATGACGTTATTGTATAAGAAACAGACAGTATCCCCTGCCTTATGAGTGTTTCCTGACTTTCATCATGTCAACAATAACAAGAGAATGTGACATGGAGCATTAACGTACATAAACACCCCCCCCAAAAAAGCACACATACTGGAGAAATAAATGCTGATTGTTCTTTTTACTGAATAGCCAACAGGGCTATTGTGTGTGTGTGTGTGTGTGTGTGTGTGTGTGTGTGTGTGTGTGTGTGTGTGTGTGTGTGTGTGTGTGTGTGTGTGTGTACGTCTGCGTGCATCCAAGCTCACCGCGTCCCCCTAGGGCTCCCTCTCCGACGACACGTCCCCGTCCGCCCCGCTGCTGGCGTTGGGGTCCTGTCTGGAACGCAGGGCGGCCTTCTCCCTGCCTGACTCAGACGGTCCCTTGGAGCGCGACTTCTCCTTCCTCTGCTGCTGCTTCTCCTGCTTGGACAGCTGGGACAGACACACAGGGAAATATCAGGACAGAGGAGTGTTAAAAAACAACAACTTAAAATTCAAGTTAATCAAGTTGCACATGTATGTCCTCTGCTGCTGTCTGAGACCTGGTCTCTCTTGAGAGACACTAAACAAGCTGAGAAGTCCTCTAAACAGGACTGAGACTAAACCATAAGACTAAGCAGGATACAGAACAGGAAAATAAACAACGCTCTTAAGTATTTAGGCTAATTATCAGTACAGCAACTGTAGCATATAATACTGCATAGGACTGTATACCAATAAAATAGGGATGCTTATTAAAGAATAGCCTATTAATAAAATTGTCCTCTAGGGGTGGGGGAGATAGTGGGTTAAGAAAAGGACAAAGTGAAGAGAGAGAAAGAGCGGAAGAAAAAAGAAAAAAGAAAAAAGAAAAAAAGAAACGGAAGAGTTATTTTGGGTCCTTGAGCTCCTTAAGCTAATTTGAGATATCCTGGTCATCTGTGTGAAGCGACTGTTGCGACACTGTTAGCAGTCAGACTGAGGACGAGTCCTTTCATGCCCCACTTCATTCACAACCCCTGTCATTCAAATCCCTGAGAGAAACGAGCCGCCAAGCTAACTCCCTTGTTTCCACTGTTCTTTTCATGGGCCGTGAAATAAACAAGACAACACTGGAAGGACTGTAAACAGTTGTGCTAAAACTTTCATCGGGGCATAACAAAATATTTATGACGTTAATATTTATGACTTTAAAAATGTCAAGCGAAAACCGCAACAGCACCAAAAACGTTCCATTATTCATGACACACAAGTCCTAGACACGAATACTACTGTGTATCTAGGCATCCCCACCCTAACCCCATCGGGCAAAGCCTAGTAGGCCCTGAGCCATCCGATAGCAAGCTAGCTTCATGACGTGAGTGAAGCTATGTTTTGTTTTGGAGACAGATATGCAAAATGTGCTTGTAAAACACAATTGCAAATGATACAGACAGCTAGAATACATAGCATCCCATACACTTTCATCATATCACACCTCTCAATAATACATTACCTCTCAATAATACATAAATCAATAATACTACACAGCGCAGTGGGTTGCGTCATTTCGAGTGAGCCAGCAAAAATGACAAGACTATTTTGTTGTTGACAAAATGGCATTCTTAGAACATTCAAAAACAGGACGACTCCTCCTTTAAAATAAGGGTTTAATAAATAAATAACTCGTATATAACGGTGTTTTTTCCCCTCTAGATAAGGCCAAAGGCTTGATTCATCGAAAGGAGGCCGATTTCAGTGGAAGCTTAGCCTATCCGTTGACCCTGTGATCTCCCTTATACCCAGGGGTATATGCCCCCCTCCTCCCCACAGTACATCCCCAAAACAGACAAGATAACAATTCTGAGGACTGCTTACATCCCCTGCTTTGCGTCAGCCAGCCCAAGTTCAGTGAAAAAAAAAAAGAAAGAAGCCAACACTAACCCCATCTGCATCCTGGCAATGGTCCAGACAAGTGACTAGAAAGACATTCAGGAGAAAGACAACAGATGAATAAATAAAGCACATTTGACAAGAGTCAAATGCGAGGCGATTGGTTAAGGTGGTGGCGGGATGGATTGTCTCTTCAGACTGCTATTGACAGGGTATATACAGGAATCTTGAGGTTAATTTCAATACCTTTCGAAGACTTTTTAAAGACCTTGTCAATATTTTTCCAGACCTCACCGCCACTTGGAGCTGTAACCGTTTACATCAGGGACACCTTTAACTTAACAGTTTTAGTTTGCAATAGACTAGACCACTATCATACAACAGAATTTCCGGTTCATCTTAGGGTTAGGGTTAGGGTTAAAACTAATGAATTCACAAACTTGTACTAAACGTTTTTAGGACTCAAACTCTTTGGACAGAGTCTAATTCAGAAAAATACCTACAAAATTCAAGACCTCATAAAAACTTTTTAATACTTATTAAGGGTCTTGATTTTCCCAAAATTGATTTATCAACTTTTAATACTTTTCAAGACACCGCGGATACCCTGATTGATGACTGATGACTGATGACTGATTTTGTTGGGTTTTCGAAGCTTGAAGTGTTTGGTGCTGTAACACGGTCATCTAGGATTTGGAACATTAAAACATTTACATTTTTGGCATTCAGCAGATGCCTTATTCCAAAGCGACTTACAATCAATACATTTGACTAAGTAAGTAAATCATCAATCCACCAGTCGTAGCAGGAAAAGTAATCTAGCTCAGGCCAGCGGCCATTGGCAGTCGTTGTGCTAGAACAATCTTTTTATAAATATTTTTTTTTTGTAATCAATTATTTATTGCAAAACAGTACACATGAAAAACTCACAGTATTACACCAAACAAAATAAGTGTCTGTCCTGCTTTCTTTTTTTTTTCTTATCTTCAGATTTTCTTTATCACAGATCACAAATTGAGGAGGGTATAATTTTAAATTAATTAATTTTGCCATTTAGCAGACGCTTTTATCCAAAGCGACTTACAATTACGAATTACAGGGACATTCCCCCTGGAGTAACTGAGGGCTAAGTGCCTTACCCAAGGGCACACTAGTAGTGGTGTGGCTTCAGGCGGGATTTGAACTCACAACCTTCCGATCACAAGTCCAACTCACTATCCACTTGACCACCACTACCCCTGTATGATTTTCATGAGGTGGCGTCTTCTCGGAGTGAGGTATAACCTGTGTAAGAAGTTAAAGTGAATAAGCTTATGATTAGGATTTTTAGATGTGATATCCAGATTGTCCCAAACAGTCATCCAATCAATTTCCCCATCAGAAAAATCAAGGTCTCTCTCCCATACCTGGTGAACAGCAAGAGGTTTACAGGAAGCTTCTAGTAAACTAATGTATAATTTAGAGACTAAACCCCTTGTCTGTACTCCCACATCTAACATTGTGTGAAGCTCATGGGTATATAGAGATTGTCCCCAGGGAACACCATATGCACGCATGGAAGATCTAAGTTGCAGGTAAAGAAAAAATGAGAACCATGGTAAATTGCAGATCATTAAACATTCTAAGACCCTCATCATTAGAAATGTCAGAAAGAACATGTATACCTTTATCACTCCATTGGGGATATGAAAAGGGAACTTTTCCGGTTAGAAGAGCGAAATTGTGGAAGATAGGAGTATGGGTGTGCCACTTTAACTGAGAGTGAGTAGCCTTCTCTACAGCCAGCCATACTGATAAAAGAGAGGACATTATAGGGCCCAGCTTAGATTTGGATTGTTTAGTAGATAGACCTGAGTACACTAAGTCCTGTAAGCGGTGAGGGGAAACCAAATTTTCCTCTATCGCTCGCCATGAAACCGATGCATTACAAAGGGTTGAGGAGTGAGGAAAACGTGGAGAGGTTTCCTAGAATTCGAGGCAGAAGATTGTATTTTGGAATGGTAGTAGGACACTTTAGCAGCTGATGCAGAGGACGTGTAGTTGGAGAGGAGAGAGTGATAGAGGTTTAGGTCATCAGGGAGGCTCCTCCATCTCCTCTCAGCTGCCCTGAGCTCTATTCTACAAGCATGTAGGGTTTCAGAGAGCCAAGGAGCGCGTGGAGAGGACGGTGCTGGCTTCAAGGTCAGTGGACAGAGGGAGTCGAGCGCGAGGAGAGAGCGGACAGGAGGACGGAGGAGGCTGAATCGCCGGATAGAAGGGAAAAGGATTCAACAGAGGGTAGGGAGGATAAGACAGAGGAAGAGAGAGCGGTGGGGGAGAGGGTACGCAGGTTGCGACGAGAGGCTACAAAGTGGTTAGAGACTGACTGGGAAGAGGTGGGTTTGAGGGGGAGGGAGAAGGATACTTCAAGTGATGATCAGAAACTGGAAGAGGGGTAAGGTTGGAGGTATGGGAGGATCTGGTGAAGACAAGGTCGAGCTGATTGCCCGCCTTATGAGTCGGAGGAGAGCATGACGGTCAAGTACTCCAGATGAGAGAAGTTTCTCTGACTGGATGTTGAAGTCACCCAGTAGTGCGAGCGGAGTGCCATCATCAAACCTTCTCTCTGTTACACAACCGGGCAGGGGAGGCTGGTGGAGGTGGAAATCGGAGGACTGGCTCATTGTAATGCATGGAACAGAATGAGGAACGGTATCAAACACACGTTCCAAGCATTTACAATGAGCCAGTCCTCCGATTTCTACCTCCACCAGCCTCGCCTACTACTACGATACCACAGTATTACTCAACGGGTATCTACTGTAGCGATATGTAAAAGAAGAGACACATTTTATAAATAAAAAAAACCCAAAAACAATGAGATGACCAGAGGAAACATGAAATAACCCAATAGAGTGTGGGCCTTCCAAACCGATACAGAGCAACGCATAGAGATCCAGTGAGCCTAATTTAAAAAAAAATAAAAAATAAAAAGACACACACAGGGGAACATTTCACTATAATGTACCCAGCATCGGAAAAAACTCCTAATGGCCTATAAATCATTCTTCCCCCTTAAGAGCCGTTGCTTAGCGTGCCCCCGAGTCGCCCCGCGTGGAGCCTTGTCGCCATGGTAACAGAGTGGGTCGGTTGCGCATAAGGGGCGGCGGGGGGGGGGGAGGATGGACCGATCCCTGCGGGGCGAGCCGAGGGCACCCATGCGGTCCCCCCCCGTCCCGCCAATCAAACCTCACCCGCGCATGTTTCTTGTCACATGACTCTGGTGATGATCTCTCAAGACTGGGTTTCAGTCAATCAGGGTGTTTGACCAGGGGTGCAGGGGAGATAAATGCTATTCAACACCTATTCAATACCTCTATGAGAAAACTAGGGAGATGGGAATATTGCTGTGGACATAAAAGAGGGGTTCATCTGTAAAGTGATCTGATCTTAGTGACTCTGCAGTGGTGCTGCTTGGCCAAGAAGGGTCGATGATTGAGGCTCTGGAACGACACAGACAGGCTACGCTGCCACCTGCTGGTTCACTGTAGAATAGCAAATGTGTAGAGAGGCAGAGGGACACTGTCATCGTACTGAACTGTGAAAAGGCAGAAAAGCCAGTTTGGTTACTATGGCTACGGTACACTACCTGTTTGAGGTCCGAGGGACCGGTGGGAGACGACAGCTCGATGGTGACGGGTCCGTCGTTCTGGACGTTGACCTGCATGTAGGCTCCAAACAGCCCGTCTAAAAAGAACAAAATATATAAGATATATAAGTCACTGTATTGTGTCTTTGCACATTAAAAAATAAAAATAAAAAATATATATATATATAAAAATATGGGCACTTTACAGACCACGTTTGTCAAACGCAAGAGCCATTACACAACATGGCCCTTCTGGATCACAGAGCTGAACCGAACACTATGTCATGCCCTACGATTTCCCCTCCTTCCTCAAGTAGGCCAGTAAAATGACAACTCTGAAAGTTCCTTTCCAGTAATAGCCACTAAACATGAATCAGGAGTTTGGCTGGCTGCACAAATTAATCTATATCAATGTGTTCTGAGGAGATGGAAGAGGAGGGGGGGGGGGGGGGGGAGGAGGGAATAGGTGGCATCTGGGTACAATGGGGACAGTGGGAAGGAGCGGGGGGGGGGGGGGACAGGAACGGGGGGGAAGTTAAAACTTAAATGCTCTCCTTTCACCCAGGTACAGTAGATTTATGACACCATCTGCACAATGCAGAGCTGGCGGAGGCGGAAAAGTGCTGCATCATCATGTTTCTCCTCTGGGGGGAGAGGGAGGGAGGGACGGAGGGGAGAGGGGGAGAGAGGGAGAGAGGGAGAGAGAGAGAGAGAGAGGGGAGAGAGAGAGAGAGGGAGAGAGAGAGAAGAGAGAGAAAGAGAGAGAGAGATAGAGGACTAATTAGGAAGCTCCTGTCTCCCTGAGTCGCAGGGACATGGTGTTCTCCGCTCCGCACCTGCTCCCAGGAGGCCTGACCCAATTCATCCCGCCACCGCCACCATCGCAACACACCGGAACCTGCTAGAACCCCCTCACCACTAACAACATGATTAAACGGATCTAGCTGGACTGAATCTAAGCCTATCAGGAGGACCCTTATAGTAGTCGAAGGGGATTCTGTGTGGACAGCAGACCTTCGCTATTACCTATAATAGTGGAGGCTGGTGGAGGTAGAAATCAGAGGACGGGCTCTTTGTTAATGCATGGCATGGAATGAGGACTGGTATGAAACACCAAACGCGTATATTGGATACCATTCCTCATTCTATTACAATGAGCTTGTCCTCCAGTTTCTGTCTCCACCAGTCTCCCCTCACCTATATTGCTTATACCTGCAAAAAAACAACAACTAGTGACCCCTATACTCGCAATAGCAACCTTTGGCGATACACTTAACCTTTTCCTTGAACAAGCGACCTTCTGAAATCCCTAATGACCTAATTGATTCCAAAGCTATTCATTATCGTAGCCAAGCAACTGTGGTCCTTCTTTATTGTACGCTTGACCCTAAGCTAACACAAGGGACCCTGAAATGTTCACTACATCTCTGCATAGTAACCCTTTTCCACACAAAACAAACTGCCTAAGCAGCAAAGTGTACCCCCCCCGCCCCACACACCATAGTTAGGTCACTGTGTGTGTGTGTGTGTGTGTGTGTCTGTGTGTGTGTGTGTGTGTGTGTGTGTGTGTGTGTGTGGGTGAGTGAGTGAGTGAATGCGTGAGTGAGTGCCACCTTCATCAGCTGTCTGTTTATCAAAACTTGGTGCAATGCCAGTGCTTATATAAAGCTTTCCCAGTGTTGTACATTGAGAGTTAAAACTGGCCAAAGTCTCTCTGTTCTATAAAACCAGGGATCTCCAAGGGGCTTCACACAGCAGAGGGCCGACCCAAACCACAGTGTGCTGGCCCAGATATCTTCCTCTCACAAGGTCTTTTCCAGCACTGTTTCAACAACTACTGGGGGATGCGTAACCAGGCCAGCCTAGGGCAGCTCATCTCGTCTTATTTGGGCTCCGTAGTGTGACTTAAACCCCAACATAAACCCCAATTCACACTTCACTGAACCGAGCTGAACCCAGGTGAGCTGTGCTGGTTCTGCTGGCCTGGTTCTGCGTCCACCGTAGTTGCTGAACCAGTGCTAGAAAGGACAGGATGTAAACGGAAAATATCTGAGCCGGCACGGTATGGCTCGGGTCGGTCCTGTAGTGTGTGAAGCGGCCCTAAACATTTGATGAAATCCATCATGGCCTCCTACTCTGATGCCCATGATTTTGATTGTCATTGCCCGCAGAGGGACGGCTGTGGCTCAGGAGGTAGAGCCCGCGTCTAATGACCGCAAGGTCGGCGGGTTCGATCCCCGGCTCCTCCTGTTCACGTGTCAAAGTGTCCTTGGGCAAGACACTGAACCCCAAAATTGCTCCCAATGAGCGGGCCGGCGCCTTGCACGTAAAGCGCTTTGGAATAAGAAGAATGGTCTCGGACTCATTTAATCCCATGCATTACAATGAGACCGTCCTCCAATTTCTGCCTCCTCTGGTACGTAGCTCCTCCACTGCAGTTGATGAAGGCTACTATATACAGCGTGGGGCTTTACACACGACAGGGTTGACCCCGAACAATACCCCGGCTGACTCAGAGTCATTCCACATGATCATTTCCTCCCGCACACGTTTCAGCAACTCTCAACTCAACTCGGGCCGGTACAGCTCAACTCGGCTTAGTTTGGTTTGGCTCTGCAACGTGACGTCAGTAGGGTTTACATGGCTCTGCCTTTTACCTCACAGTGTCGGTCAGAGTGAGTGAGCCAACCCCACACTTACCCTTGATGAGCTCAGGTTTGTACGTGGTCCTCATGTGCTCCAGCATGTTGTTGTAGAAGGGCTGGGCCAGCTCCGCAGGCATGGCGGAGTGGAAGTCCGGTTTGTTTCCCTTCAGAATGCACTGCAGGGTGAACTGGCTGACACACAACACTTCGAACTCCCGGTCCATCACACTCCGACTCCACGCCTTGCCGTTGTCGTCCTCGAACAGGCGCAGGTTGAGGATCTTACGGACCCTGAGAAGTCAGATAGGCATATCCAAGGTCACAAACAAAGAGAAATGAGGTAACTGATGACGATGACGCCGACGACGTCATGAACTTGTTTTCCTCAAATGTACTTTCAGTTTTGGGAAGGAGGAGAGGAGGAGAACAACACAACACCAGTAGGCTACTAACAGCTGTTGTCATACACATTGCTTTCTTTAATTAAAAAAACAACAACACAAGAACAGTTGTTATACTTGAACAGTAAACGTGTCTCATTGTGCCGATGTAGCTTGCTGCACCATAGAGCCTATGTATGCGAATGAAAAGATGGTCCAAATGGCCTTCTTTTTGATTCAGCATTTATACTCACATGTAGTCAACATCCTTCTGTGTGTCTTCTATGGATATGCCAAGTAACACACACAGCCCCCGTCCTATTGAACTGACCTGCTCCTCTCCCACTGCAATACACGGGACGAAGCTGGTCAGAATGATTGATCATCAGTATTATTATAGCAGTAGAACCATATTCAGACAGACAGACAGACAGTGAATATGGCAGATTTGCAGGGTTGACACTGACAGCCTACGGCGCGCTAAATATGGAACGATGACATCATCGCTTGTCGAAGCAGCGTACAGCGTTTCAGACTGGATCAGATTGTCAACACAATCACACGTTGTTTCGTATTGCTGCATACTGCGTATGCTCCATGAAATATGTAGTCGTATATGGTAGATCTAATGAGCTAGCCAGGCTTAGGAGAAGGATCGGGAGAAGCACCCGCTGCTAATGCCTGATACTGCAGAGAGAGCATGGCTGGCAATAACAAGAGAAGCACACATTTTCCATTCATTTTTTTTTATGACATAATCCTATGTCAAATAGCGATATAACAAAGCACAACCAGAAAGCTACTTAGTTCGCGTCGGGCTGTCCCTACGTACCTGTCACACTCGCCTGTGTCACTCTTTGGATCAGAGCCTTCATGTTTTGATTCTGGATGATAGAACCTGGCGACGAGCACTCGTTCAACTTCCGATTTCCTCCGAAAACCTTGATGTGTTGACATCGCCCCCTAGTGACGTAAGATGGTAGTAAAACAATTTGTTCCTAAATGTTTCTCCATTACTCTCCTCCTCCAACAGTATTTTCACTGTTTGATGATACTGAGGTTATTGGTACATTTGTCAGGATGCAATGGAGGATATGGAGGCAGACCCAATTGTATTTGCACAAAACACACAGTAGAGGAGATCAGTGTATATTTGTGGAGGTTGGGGGGTAAGATGGTTTTGTACTAGGTCATGGATACTCATCAGGGAGGCGAAAATCATTCCATTCCTGATTCCATTCCGTGCATTACAATAAACCCGTCCTCCTATTTCTACCTCCATCAGCCTCCACTGATGCACATACATGAAGCAAAGAAAAACATGATGGTCATTCAATGCACGTAATTCACACAAACACAACACTGAACAACTGACGACTTATTAATTGTGAGCGAAGCAGAGGAACACTGATTGCTTAAGTGGCAGGTAGCAAGGTGACAGGCAGGTCTGGGATTACAATAGAGTGGTGTTACAGTACATGCACTGAATGAAAGACAGTCTGGTTCAGCACAACCGCATATGTTTTATCTCTTTAATTGTTACAAGCTAGATGTTTTACCCAGACCTATAGCATGCACGCAAGCCCATAAAATGCCACCAGTGATTGCATATACATGGCAGGGCCTCACCCATTTATAGATAGTGAAAATGACTGTGACCACTACAAATGACACATTTTGATGTTTAATACACTTTATTTACAATTCATGTGCAGTTATGACATTTTATTGGTGTATCTTGAAGTGCAGAAGGGTGTATGTACATCAGATTGTACGCTGAATGAAATACTGTAAGCAAGGCATTTGGGTAAAGCAAAAATCTGTACTTGACTCAATATGATCACTCTTGCAAAAAAAGGCTTTTGATGAGGTGTAAACCGATTAAATAATGTCCCATGGTCATCGAAGTCATTATACAGATACTTTTGTTACAAACACTGTAGCCTATATATCCCACCGATGTGATGATATCAATGTACATTGAAAACACGAGAAACAACACGTTTTCATTCGTCAAAATCATTCTTCCTTGTGTCTTTCGGGCTTTCTGACGCAGAATCCCCACTGAAATATTTGAACACATTATAAATCCGTGTAGTATACGGGACAAAGTTCTCTTTGTAGACGATGGTGGATTTCATGTATGTACCCTGGTAGACCACTTGGTTTGGGTTTGGCAGCTCCTCGTCCAACTCTTCTTCTTCACCTTATATGAGACGGCAGAAGGATCAACAAAGTTGTATATTACAGTATTATTACAATATATTACAGTATTATCATCATAGTATGTCAACACACAGCGCTGTCGTTATGTCATTCAATTAAGAAAAAGCTACATTTAAGTATTGATTTCAAGGCACTGAAGTGAAGTTGTTACGCTTATGTGAGATGAGGTCAAGGAAATAAATGGTCGATCTCTGGAAGACCTTGTCAATGTTGGAATTATCGACTTCGTTCGTTAATTTTCCATTCTGTGATCTTAACTTCAGTTCCAGTAGGACACGTTAAACAGACTATGGACACGTTAAACAGACTATGGATACGTTAAACAGACTATATGGACACGTTAAACAGACTATAGACACGTTAAACAGACTATGGACACGTTAAACAGACTATGGACACGTTAAACAGACTATGGACACGTTAAACAGACTATGGACACGCAGTGGATATCCATCCCTCTGGCAGCACGTTGGAGATAGTACCTGTCTTATTCTCTGGCTTCTTATCATAGTAGCCACTGTAGGAGTAATATCCGTATGTTCCCATCATTGTCCAAACACCGAAGGCGTAAATCATGGCTGCTCCTTTATTGAATCGCAGTATGTTTTTAATATCCATATTGACAACGTTCTGACCACTTTTCTGAAGGAATAGGTAGTGAAGGAAGAGGTCATAAGGACGCGGCCATATTCGACACCTCCGGAAGCGAAAGGGAATTGTTTACTAAATAGCACTTCCGGGGTAAAACATATATATTTTAATACATTAAATAAAATGCAATAAAATATGTTTATCATAGTTATGGATGGAGTCATCCAAGTTTGCACAGCTATTATTTTATTTGTATCACTTAGTTTCCCTGAGTTGCACAAAAGCAAAAGAAAGCTATTATTGCCCAAATCAGCACCATGGTCTTAACAGAAATAATCAAAACTATTCAAGTTTGAGAGGGAGAGAGAGAAAAAGATAGACAGAGATACAGACGGACAGACAACATTCTCCACCAAACTCTCCTCCTCTCTAACACCTGCCGGATCCCACTCTCTCCTCATCATAAACTGGTGAGTTCATGAGTGAGTCATTTGTCCCTCTGTCATGTGGAGATTTATCATATGATCATGTGACCAACGTAAAGGTCATGCAAGCCTCAACAAGTCAAAATCCCCAGGTATGCTAAAGGCATTTTATTTCATATAGTCTCTTTTTCCTTTCCACTAAACTATGTCTTCTGCTGTGGGCAAGTAAGATCATAGTAAACAATGAGGAAGTCTTGAAAGGAGATAGGCATTTTATTTCATAGTCTCTTTCCTTTCCACTAAACTATGTCTTCTGCTGTTCATGGTTGAATGTCTCGAGAGAATGTCACAATGTCATGGTGAGATATCTGAGGGAAACATAACTCTGAAACAACAGTGAATCACTGTTTGTGGTGCATTGTGGCTTTCAGCATCTGGTACCCAATTTGTAGAGGTGTGATACATGTGTTTGATACCATTCCTCATTCCATTCCATACATTACCATGAGCTTATCGCCCGATTTCTACCTCCACAACACTTTGCAATTGCTTGGAACACTACACAATAAATAGCTTGATTCTTAGATAACTATTAAATGTACTTACTGTATAAGCCTAACAGAGAAATTACAACATAAGCCACCCTAATTAACCCCCAAACACATACAGTATGCTTTTTTTTGCCATAAAAGCACATAGCAATGGAGATGATTCATATTTTCAAAAATCTGATATTGAGAGTTTCATAGGACTGGGGGCACTATAGAGGACAGCTGGAAGATGTATAGGTCATCATTCTCATAAGCTTATCCTAAGGTGCATAGTATCAGACGCTATCAAAGTTGGTGATTCAGGTAACAAGCACTTTCAAAATCCATAACATCCCCATCAAACACACAACCTGTCACCTATGCTTTATACCGTACTCGTCTGACTAAGTAGATTTTGGGTTCAGAGATTAGGGTTGAACTGAACAGTGCATGGTACCTTTCAGTTTTGAAGCACTAACATCTACCAATTGTGACACAATCTGAAACAAACTGCAGGGACCAGGGGGGTATTCCATCAACGTTGCTAAAGAAAAATCCAGGCTTATTTTTGATAAATCTTGCAAGACTTATCAAAATAAGACTAGATTTTTTGGTAAATCGTGCGAAACATATCAAAATAAGCATGGATTTTCCTTTAGCGACGTTGATGGAATTACCCCCCAGGTTTATAGTAACCAATCCTATGACATCAACAACAACAACATTTATTGTACACAGTCTGTTCCCAAACCATGTTTACAACCACATATTAACCATAACCACAGAGGTGAGAACATAGTTTCCACCTATGCCAAGGGAATAGCAAAGCCAAATATGATTCATGCAACCCATTGCATATTTGGAGGGTGATGTTTGGGCACTGGCACTACTGCTCAGTAGACAACAACAACCTCACGGGGAGCATCCACAATCAATCTTCTTCAATCGTCAAAACAGAGAAAGGGTCTTGGAGAGAAAACCAGTTTGATGAACAAGCGAATGTAAGTGAATGACATTCGCACAGTAAAAGTATATACATATCTCCTACTGTACTTCTCACTATACAACAGCAAAAAACACTCTTTCCATGCAAAAAAAATTATATATATGCATAAAGCATGCCAAAACTATTATTATTATAAAGTATTATTCCAGTCAGTATTTGAAGAGTGCTCTTGTCAGGTGAGTGATGCTGTTGAAGGATATTGGCAACAACAGTGGTACCATGTCTCAGTAATCCCAAACACCCCTAAGGTTTGGCGAGGGCCAGAGACTGTGTTGTTAAGAACTAGTTTTGACAGCCAGGATGTGAATGAAAATTCAATAGCATATTTGGTTTGGCGTTCGATATCGTCTGAATCTCGGTGGGCGATATGTTGTTATGTTATGTTACCCAACTGGCATACCAATTAGCATAATATACTATGTACATAGTTAATCTCCACATCACTGAATTGTGATTCAATTACACTGGAGTTTGAATTTGTTAAGTTAAACACACCATCAAAGTATTGGTTGGTATTCGAGTGGATGGTGCTTGGCCTCCGCACCCACAGAACATATGCAATAAGCTCTTTGGCTCTATTTGGAGCCCAAAAACGGTTCTTCAAAGGGTTCTCCCCTACAGGGACATGGTGAAAAGCCCGTTTTTTTTGGGTTTTAGATAGAACAGTTTTGTCTTAGATATTAAAAACGGTTTATTCTGTGGTAATACACAAGCGGTGAGATGTGGGTCGAGACTCAGCATCCATACCTGTCTGGACAGGAACATACAGCTACCTGTCAAATAGATCTTTGCCTTGGGGTCAGGGGATTTGAATGCCACTCACTCATTCCACCCTGGGCTAAACGTCCAATCATAAATCTTCATATAATAGATGCTGAAGTGACTGCTCCACTTAGCCCAACCTGGCCAATAGGAATTTGGGTTTACGTGCAAAACAAACCTGCCATCCAATCAGGTCTTTGTTCAGGAGGTCAGTCCACCAATGGGACACACATAAAGACATGATCAGAGAAGCTGTTTTTGAAAACATCCAAATTAAAACTTCAGTCAGTGTCTCTAAAGAATGTGAGAAACGTCTGTTTCAGTGGGGATATTTCCAGGCTTGTTCAAACATCTTACTACTTGCTGAAAGATCCATCCAAAGCACAACATCTTTTGAAGATCACATGCTGAAATTAACGAGGTCATCCTAAATGTATTCTAATGATGTAGTATAAGCTATGAATTGATCAACATTTTTGATAAACAATGTTTCTTTATTATGACAACAGAAATGTTCCCAAATTGAGAATTCCAGGTGAAAGATATTGGCAAATGAATCTTTTAGGAAGAGGAGCTGAATTTGACAGCTCACAGCTGAAAGGTTAAGTAGGTAAAAGAAAAATTACAAGGTTTGTTGTTGTTCCTGTATTCTACGTCAATGTCGATTGACACTTAACCGGTTGACCTGACCTTCTTGCCCAAGCTATTAAAAAAAATGACTTAAAACTACAATTATTCATTCTAGTCATTTGTTAACTTGAATTGTTCAATAGGCTAGGTGCACGATCTCACTACTTCCTGAAAGGCAACTGGTATGAACATATCCTGTCTCACTCTATTGGTTTAATTGATTAATCAGCTGTGCGGTAAACCGTTGGAACACACAGTGCACAGCTGATTAATCAATTAAACCAATAGAGTGAGACAGGATATGTTCATACCAGTTGCCTTTCAGGAAGTAGTGAGATCGTGCACCTAGCCTATTGAGAAAATAAAATGGGAGATTGTTCCTGTGAGTCTTGTCTAAGAAAATTGTGAATGAACATTGTTACAGGTACAGCATGTCTAGTACTAAGGCCGCGGGTTAGAATGCTCCAACAAGTAAACAGGGTACACAGGGTTTCTTAGCACCACTGGTAATGAATAGAGGCCTTGGGGGCATCATTCAGGCATGGAGAGTGATGTCATTAAGAAGACAATACACCATGGACGTCAAGCCTCACTGCCTCTCCAAGGCTGAAAGGCTGGAGGTAAATCTCTGCAAACATACAAGCATGCTCGGCTCTGTCCTACTCACAGAACTTCTCTTTCTTCACCCTACAAAGCCTATCATTTTACATAGTTAATTTGCGTGAATGTATATGCTAAACAAGTTATAGACCTACATGATCAAAAACACTCTTTGAATAGAACACACAGACTCTGAAATTGTGAATTAATAATGGTAATTAGTATCTATTTATCAAAACAATAGATTACTTCAGGTTTTATGCCGTTTATTTATGTAGGCCTAAACTGTATCGGCATTCAATCGTGTATATTGTGCTGAATGTATTTATGGTATAGGCTACTGTCTGAATGTCAAGTACACCTCATCTCTAAAGCCTTACTACTGCCCAACCAAACTAAAACCAACATGGTCATTTGGATAGTCAGTGTGGAATGTGATGCTGCTTCATGATTCTCACGCAGCTGAAAATAAAATGTTTCTCGCCACAGTGCGAATCATTACCAGGTTTGAGTATAAAGACATTTTCCATGTTTTCTCTGTATGGCTGATCCTTAACATATCGTGACGTTAGAATTATAAGGTGCTATCTCCATTTTTGTCAAAATTGAGTTTTTTACATAATCTGATCCATTAGGTGTTTATTAATGCCTGTGTGGTGTTATTTTTAAAATGTTGACATTTTTGAGTTAGTAATTCATCAAATACAAAGGTTCCATCTCACAAAACATAATCTGGAATGTAAAAACTTTGACGCTCAATATCTCTGAACTACCCTAAACGGAGATAGAACCTTATAATTCTAAGCTCACGATATGTTTCACTTTATAAGTAAAGTAACATATTTACAATATAATAAGTAACATCGTTTCAATACAAATGTAATAGTATACCTAGTATATTACATAATAGTATATGCAATTGTCGTGGGGCTTATCCTAATGTGTTACGTGGTTGAAAAGGGATGCCACGACAAAGATGATCGAGTTGAATGTTGAATGATGAGTTTTTGAAGAATCTATACCAAAGTCAATAGAATACTAACCTCATGAACACTGGGCGCATACCCACCAAATACACTATTCCTTACTGTCACTGACCAATAACAACTTGAAATGACCTAACATGTCGAGGCAGATACCCACAATAAGCCACCCTATTCATATTTCAAAGTAATGCGTGGGTCAGTTAAGTTCAAGTTAAAACTCTACAATATAGGCCGCAACATGCATAGGCAATTTTGCTTGAGAAACAAACGGTTAATTTCGAAATAATTGTGTCTTTTCGACAGCAAAAAACTAAAATAATTACAAATCATATCTATCGATCTAACAACTGATCATTTCAACCCACAAGTGTACTTTTCTAATGACCGGTCCCCCGGGCGCGAATTTGCGGAACCTAGGATGGTAGGGGAAGGTAGGGCAATACCGCTACCTGATTGGTTGGCGAAGCAGGGAAGGTAGGGCAATACCGCTACCTGATTGGTTGGCGAAGCAACGAGTGCTTCGCCAACCAATCAGGTAGCGGTATTGCCCTACCTTCCCCTACCATCCTAGGTTCCGCAAATTCGCCCCCCCGGGCTATATTTCCACACTATCCAAAAGGTGCGTCTGTCACCAACAGAAGAAGTTACAGCCCCTAGCTCTGCTCGCTGTGTTGGAACTTGCAGGGAGAAGCTATGAGTCAGAAAAAAAGCTAATACATAAGTCTTCCAGGCACATAGAGTACAAGCCATTGGCACGCCGCACGCCCCACGACACCTGTACTACTTCTAATTGACGAGAGGGTTTGTGGTGCGGTCAAATCTGTTCCTGCGGTCTCAATACGTAGGCTATCAAGGAGTCAGAAGGAGATTATTTCCGAGGACGTGTTGAAAGGTGGGGATTAAAATTGTAATCTTTTGTTTTCTCAGCTGGTTAAATTTACTGTCAATGCATGTAATGAACATTACGTAAGAGAAAAATGCTACTGACATTATTTCATTATTCAGCCCATTAAGTATTTATGTATTAGGTCTTTTCGGTCACGTGCATTTATCCAAGGTGAAGTGCTGATAATAATTATGTCAGCAGGCCGCTGTTTACAATAATCTACATGAGCTTTTTAAAGTCTTGTCCAATGACATGCACTGTTTGTTTGAGTAATTGGTACCCAAAGGAGCAGTTTTGGATCATCATTTTTCAAAACTAATTGCACACTATTAAGGCTAAACTTAGTGTTGCGTTAAGTCTATAATAACTTTTGTCCTCTACCAAACTACTGGACCCTGATATTCTTTTGCAAGTGGAGGGAGGTCCACCATTATACAGCTGTGCAAGAGAAAGTGTGTTGCCACAGTGCTCATTTGTGGTCTAGAGAGAGTGTACATTGTATACCTGTCGGTGCATGGATACCGCAGCCCTTTTAGGATGGCACACAGTGTACAGTGTATATATAATATATATATATATATATATATATATGTATGTGTAAATATATATACAGCTTACAGCATTAAGTATGCACCTGACCCTCCCATCCACTTAATGTCAACCTGCCCTCTCTGCTCAGCTTTAAGGGAAAAGTGGACTCCAGTAATCTTGCCTTGTTGGATAATAATTTTCCAACACAATCACAATTGAATTCTGCCTAGTAGATTTACCAACACAATCGCATTACGTTCTGCTAAGTAGATAATTCCATTTGCCTGTGACCTCCACTTATTGCCATTTCACATCTACCATAGGGATGCTGAGCTGTCCCCCACCTTTGTTACAGGAGAGAATCGTTATTACACCTTTGAGGACAGTTCGGGTAGCCATTCCTTCATTGTTCTCACCCCTCTTTTGGAGGTCTGGATAATTTTAGATTTAGCTGTTCTGGCTTGGATTGATCTGGACAGAGCCATGGGAGAATGTGTTCGCAATTTCATTGGATGTTCCAAGAACCCTCCCTCCACATGGCCGTGGCGTGGTTGCTTGTTGCATGTGTGTCCCCAGGCTTTCTAAACATAACTTAATAAGGTTAGGTTTTCTATAGCTAATTTATTACTATATTATTACTACTTACTATATATATACATCAAACATTTGATATACATCAAATTCCCTTAAAAACAACACAGACACATGAACACAATATTGTACATCCATCACACACAAAGAGATAGTTGTAGGCTAGTAGTAAAATATATAGTGTGCAAAAAAGTTTTGTCACTTGTGCAAAAAGTGAATTCAACACCATCTCAAGCCATATCATAACACATCCCTTATACATCAATAATAATATATAATATAAAATAATAAAAATATATCAATAACCAGTCTAACAGAGAGCTAAAGTCCAGTTAACATTGCTGTAGTAGATTGGGGACAGAGGTATCAATTCTAGGCCTTGGGGCATTACTGACATATTGCATTCATGGTATTGAAGTTAAGTTGTAAAAGTATTTCAGCACTCAGATCCGGTTTCAGGTGAGTCCCTTTAGGTTCAAAAGAACAGATGTAATATACACAGACACATTACTTTTGGACTGTAAAATAGATCTCTCTTTCATCCTGTGAACATATTAGTACCACGCCTTCACTACACAAGTTCAGTTGATCTGATAAAATCAACAAGATATTCTCAAGAGCACTTTCTTTTGGAGGAAGGTGTTTAGCTGAGAGAAAGTTGCTACACATTGTGCGAAATGAGGAAGAACGTGCAACTCAACAGCTTTGTAAAAACAGCCATTGAATGAAAATGCTATGCTGACAGAAATTAAGAAATTAATTTCAGGCATATTTGAAGACCTGTAGACCAGAGCTAGAAATCTGAGGACGGCGTATTGTTATGCATGGGATGAAATGAGGAATGATATTAAGCACATAATACCATTCCTCATTCCATTCCATGCATTACAAAGAGCCCTCCTACGAGCCCTCCTCCTCCACCAGCCTCCACTGACTAATACAGGTCTTCAAATATGTCTGAAACTCTTAATTGCCTTAAAGACAGCAGTTTCATTCATTGCACTGTATTGTATCAGTGTTATATTTGACTACAGTATGTTCATAAGTGTATTTGATGTCATAGCTTTTTTTAAAGATAATGTGTCTATTTGACTGCTATCAATAGTACATGTTCTGTTTTGTGACAGTTAACATGGGATGGACAATCTAACGACAACCAAGATTGTCAATTCTGGTGGAGGGGCAGGAGGGACTGGCAAAGGTAAGATCTGGATCGATCTTACGGTGCCAACTGGTTTGTAATGTATTGTAAATACATTTCAGGCTTTCATGCATTCATATTCTCCTAAAAGGAGCCAGGAGATATGATTGAGTTGTATTGCATGTGTTTATAGTTCTGAATGCTCGTGGCAACAATAAAGGTGTTGTGCTTGTGCTGTGCTTAACCTATATTTCCCTCTGCTGGCCACTAAATGCCGTAGCGATGTCAAGTTGCATGTCAATTGAACCTCCTACTGTAGTGCTGTTGTCGGTATATTTATTGTTAACTTAGCTGAGTAACAACGATGATCTGTTTCTGAATAGTGAATGTGTCTTTCTTCATCATAGTTGTCACAGAGACTGTAACCACAACAACCAGACTGACGTCACTGCCGCCAAGTGAGTTGACTAAAGATGATCAACTATGTATCAGGGGAGGCTGGTGGAGGTAGAAATCAGAAGACAGACTCATTGTAATGCATGGAATGGAATGAGGAGTGGTATCCTCATTCCATTTCATGCATTTTAATGAGCCCGTCCTCCGATTTCTGCCTCCGTCAGCCTCCCCTGCTATGAATGTGACTCAGACACTCTGTAGGACCGGTTTTGATTTAGCTACAGTCCACTAGATCTATGAGTTTCTGTAGTGTCACAGTCTCAATATATGAATCATTATCTATCTTTGAATTGGACGCAATTGTGACGGGTGAGATGATGGTTCATGGTCATTCTCAGCATGGGTTCACTGTGTTTTCATATGTTTCCACCAGAGGGCGCCACTATCTCTGTCGGCAGCAGTGAGAAGAGTGTGTCCTCTAGCAGCACTGCAGGGGGCGCTGTCACTGTGGAGAGGAAATGCATTACACAGAGCAGCAGCAGCAGCGGGGGCAGCAGTAGCTATGCTTTTACATGTAAGTGCAATAAATCAACCACCAAGTTCAAGGGTTGTCTTTTTTTCTTTTTTTTAAATCAGAAACACGCTGAGACAGACAGTACCACCAACTCCACATTTTTTAACTGTTTTACCAACATCTCAAGAAATATGTTTTTCCCCTCAATCAGTTTCTACACTTTTCTACAAAGACATGCTGAGGCGCAGCACCAGCACACGTAGATTATCTAATCTCACTAAATACCCCCACTCATATTTCTCTCTGGGTTTGCCAGTTCTGTCTTGTCATGTCAACTCATATTCCCATAGCTAAGGGTTGTAAGTCCTCAGAGTAATTTTTAGGCCTCAATCTTCTGTCCTGTCAATCAATAAAACGGATTCAATAATGTAGAACGTCAATGGATTTCATGATTCATTGACAGCCTGTCCGTTACTTTGAGGATTCAATTAAAAGAAATGTACAGTAATAGGCTATTGTAATACATGAGAATGATGTGCTTTAATGATATATTCTTTTCTCTCCCCCAGCCTCTGGCGGACTGTCAGTAGGTAGTGGAGTGGGAGGAGGAGGAGGAGGAGAAGGAGAAGAAGGAGGAAGTGGTGTGTCTGAGAGTGTAGTTGTATCTACTAGAAAAGGAAGCAGCTCCAACTCCAGCACATTCCTAGTCTCCTCAGGCAGTACCTCTGCTACCGGGTCTGGCTCTGCGGTCGGAGGTGGAGGTGAAGGAGGTGGAGGTGGATCTGGGTCCAAGTCCGGGAAGGGTTCTGGAAGTGTCACCGTTACCACCTCAGGGGCTTACTCCTCGTCCTCTGGATCTGCAGGGGCTTTGGGAGCGGGGCGCGGGGCTAGCTTAACCAAGGGCTCATCCACCATGTCTGGAGGCGGTGTTACCTCCAGCTCCAGTTACGTCTACACCGGCGGCTCCAGTTCTGGTTTTGCCTCTACGGCCGGAGGGGCGTCTAGTTCCATCGTGTCTTCAAGTGGAGGTGGCGGAGGAGGAGGAGGAGGAGGTGGCGGAGGCGGATTGGGCGCGGTGACCGTCTCCTCAGTGGGCAAGACCAGTCACAGCTCGGCAGGGACAGGGTCAGGGGGTGTGAGGAGGGGGTCCTCCTCGACGTTCACCTACTCGCCTCTCCTGGAGAGGAAGAGTACGACAACTACGACCGTTCGCTCAGTAGGCTACGAAGGTGAGGTCAAAGGTCACTAGTTGATCAACCATCATCATCAACTAATCAATACAGAATGGTGGTACAACTGCATGCTTCCAAAAATGAACTAGCTAAGAGCTTGGTCATGTTTCTCTGTTGTCATGTTCAGATGGTTCCAGTGCCAACTCTTCTCCAGAATACACAAGGAAAGAGTATGGTAAGTATGTCAATTTACTTTTTAAAAAAGTTGCATTCTGGGTACACACCCCGCTCTTTTTCTTTGTAAGATCCCCTAAAGGAAATGAAAATGACATGATAAACGTGAAGCAATGATTTCTTTCAGCCACTGCCAGTGCAGCTGCAACTGAAACCACCAGGGGGCGACCAAACAGCAAAGGTACATGGTCCAACCATAGCTCACCACTCTGGGGCCGGTTTCACAGACAAGGTTTAAGCCTAGGTGTAACCAGGGAGTAGCTAAAGGACTGTAGGATTTTAGGAAGGGCTGGTTATCTAACTAACTCTGAGCTAAATCGGCAGTGTAGGAGGATAGAGGCAGGGGGCGCCAGCAACCCTTTAGACTAGCATTACTAGCATTAGCATTAGCATTAGCATTAGCATTAGCTAACAGACAACTAAACACACAGCAATGTATCGAATATGAACAAACACATTTATTTATACAAATTATATATATATCCCAATATACTCCCTCCCCGCCGGCCACACACACACTCACTCACTCACTCACACACAGTACCTGGCCTGAAAAGGCTTAGAGTCCCGGACTGAAATGAGCGCGTTGAGGCCTGGTTGGAGCTCGCATGTGACTCGAGGAAGGCAGCAGACAAGGGGGGGGAGTGACGTTGCAATTTGAAGGGAAAGGGGCGTCTTCGTAGCAAACGACGAGGTGTGAATGGCTCAGGTCCGGTGGTCCACGGTCAGCTCCGGTGGTGTCAGCGGTCGGTCGCAATCCACCTCGGAGGCGACGACTCTGTCCGGCTTGGGTCTCGCTATGCGCCAACGTTAGCAGCCGGCGGCTAGCAAGGCTGGCTAACGGTGACACAGCTAAACTGGGCTAGCGCTGTTAACTCACTAAAACTCCGAACTCTTCTTCACGTCGTCTGTCAGCTTGAAGGCCTCGAAGATCCTCTTGAAGAAGATGAAGTTGGGGTCGAAGATCTCTGGTTCCTCTGTGATGTACTCTATCTCCACCTCGGGCTCCTTCTCCTTCTCCTTCTCACTCTCGTCACTCTCGTCACTCTCGTCACTCTCGCCACTCAGACCACTTCCGTAGCTATATATACCAACCGGACATACATCAAGTCACGTACGCCAATCAAAACCACGCCCACTAATCTGGCGCTTGCACAACACTGAACAAATCCAAGACAGAACTTATACAATTACAATAACAATACATACACCTTCATGAAAACGTACATGAATAGTATGGAAAATAATTAAGGAAATAACAGGGGCAAAAATAGGGCTGATTTGGGGAAACTAACTGGCTCTAAATTGTGGGCCTTCATAACAGCCGCCCCATGAAACCCTCGGTTTCATTTAACTATGGAAGGCACACTGGCTAGGCTGCTCTAGCAGCGTGAGGTATGAGGTGATAGTGTCCTTTGTAATTTGAGGGAGCTCAATCAGGCGTGCCACAGGTCGGGTGTACGTGCGACCACCAACGTCCACGATGGCCGTCCGCACCCTTCCATCCGGACCCGGCAGGACCTTGGTCACTCTGCCTGTCTGCCAGGCGGCGCGTGGAAGGGACTGGTCGATCACCAGTACCACGGCACCTTCGGACAAGTTGTCTCTCTCCCTCGTCCACTTCTGCCTGACTTGCAGGGTCGGCAGGTAGTGCAGTATGAACTGCCTCCAAAACTGGTCCGCGAGCACCTGGCTGTGCCTCCACCATCTTCTTCCGGTGAGCTCTGCAGGGTCGTAGACTACCTGAGGCAGTGCAGAGTCTCGCCGCCCCATCAGCAAGAAGTTGGGCGTAATGGGATCCAGATCTGCTACATCACTGGAGGTATAGCCTAGGGGCCGGGAGTTCAAGATGCCCTCAATCTCTGCTAGTACAGTCTCGAGCACCTCATCGGTAGGCACCTTCCGTCCGAGAATGGTACGTAGGACGTTCTTTACTGAGCGAATCTCCCGCTCCCAGGCTCCCCCGAAGTGTGGAGCATTTGGGGGGTTGAACTCAAACTTCACTTGCTGGGAGGCGAGTCTGTCACGGGCCTCCTCAGTCATCGCAGCGTAGCTCGCCCTCAGCTCGGCCTCACCACCGACGAAGTTGGTGCCTCTGTCCGACCGGAGGGTCTTAGGGGTCCCTCGCCTGGAGGTGAACCTCTTGAAGGACATGAGGAAGCTGTCGCTTGTGAGCTGGTGCAGAACTTCAAGGTGCATTGCTCTCGTCGTCAGGCACGTGTAGATGATGCCCCACCGCTTTTCGGAGGCTCGCCGGTTTCGGACTAGGAGTGGCCCGAAACAGTCGACCCCAGTAGAGTGGAACGGAGCCTGTCTCAGTCGCAGCCGGTCCTCGGGCAGATCGGACATCATGGGCTGCGGCGGCGTGGCTCGCCACCTCTGGCAGTCCGAGCAGGACCTTTGATATCTCCGTACCGCCTCCCGTCCATGGAGTATCCAGAATCTCCGTCGTACCTCCGCGAAGACACGCTCTCCACCCGCGTGCTGCACTTTGTCATCATGGTGCTTGATGACCAATCTGGTGACCTGATGCTTAGTGGGAAGCACGATGGGATGCTTCGTGTCTAGGTCTAGATCTTGAGCGCGGCGCAGTCTGCCACCCACGCGAATGAGAACACCGTCGAGCTCTGGAGCTAAGCCGCGGAGTCTACTGTCCGAGGGGATCGGCTTCCCTTTCTCGAGACACTCCAGCTCTCGGGAGAAGGCATCCTGTTGGGCACTCTGCAGCACCAGGAGCTCCGCCGCGGTGTAATCTTCGGCGCTGAGCGTAGTATCTAGGGGTAGACCGGCCTTGGAGCAGAACATCCTCTTCTGCAGCTCTTCGAGCGTCTCACACTCCTCTCCCGGAGTAGTCTCAGGGTCTACGACCTGGGTGGCTCCGCAGAACAACGTCTTACGCAGCTCTTTGTCCTCTCTGTCTTCTGCTAACGCCGGCGTGGCTGGCCACTCTGACTCCCGCTCCTGTAGGAAGTCTGGTCCCGTGTGATACAGGTGGGGCTCAGCCAGATCCTGGAGAGTTGCCCCTCTCGTGATGACGTCAGCAGGGTTCCTCTTGGTGTCTACATAACGCCAGCAGTTCACCTCAGTCAACTCCAGAATCTCTGCGACTCGGGTGCCCACGAACACCTTATACCGACATGAGCTGGACTTCAACCACTGGAGGACGGTAGTTGAGTCTGACCACATGGTGACGCTCATCAGAGGTAGCTGGAGCTCGTCGAGCAGGAACCTTCCCAGTTGCGCGCCGTTCAGGGCAGCACACAGCTCCAGTCTTGGGATGGACTGTTGCTTTTTCGGCGCCACTCGGGAACGTGCCAGGACAAACGAGACGTGGACTTCACCTCCAAGCTCTGCCGCTCTGACGTATGCCACGGACCCGTACGCCATCTCCGAGGCGTCGCAGAATACATGTAGCGTGATGACACTCCTCTCTAGGTCCGTGGAGGGAGGGAAGTAGCTCCGCTGCAGCTTGATGTGCTGGAGAGTGGGAAGTTCCTGCTCCCAGGCCTTCCACTTCTCTTCTAGGTGACGAGGCAGAGGATCGTCCCATCCTCGTTCTTGGGCCCACAGCTCCCGGACAAGCACCTTGGCCATCGTCGTGAAGGGAGCGATATATCCCAGTGGGTCGTACTGGCTCGCTAGAGTGCTGTATATCGTTCTCATCGTGACGCGTTGGGGCTTGGCAGGCTTATTGCGATAGCGTAGAGTGTCGGTCTGGAACTGCCAGATAAGTCCGAGCGTCATCTCCTGAGCATCATCTGGTGAGTGAGAGACCCAAGCCTCGCTGCTGGTCGAGGTGGCCTCCTCCGGGAGGTCTCTGATGACTTGCGGGTCGTTGCTGGCCCACTGGCAGATCTCAAATCCACCCTCCTGGAGATGAGCACGCAGGTCCTGGACTAGCTGGCGGGCTTCCGTGGCTGTCTTCGAACTGTGGAGGCAGTTGTCCACGTAAAAGCTCTTATGGACGGCGTCAAACACTCCAGGAGGTGCCGTCTCCTGCGCGGCGTGAGTCTGTAGCGCATAGGTGGCGCAACAGGGGCTGCAGGTTGTCCCGAAGGGTAGCACCTCCCACTGGTAGATAGAGGGGTCGGGGTCGCTCGGGTCCTCTCTCCAGAGAAACCTCATGAGTGGCTTGTCTTCCTCCAACATCCTGACCTGGTGAAACATTCGCTTAATGTCACCACTGACTGCGATCGGCTGCTGACGGAATCGCACCAGAACTCCCAAGAGGGCTGGGGTCAAGGTTGGACCAGGGAGAAGATAGTGGTTGAGGTTGAGCTTCCCCACCTGGTAGCTACAGTTGAAGACCACTCGGTTCTTCCCGTTGTGGTGAACATTGTGGTGCGGGAGGTACCAAGACTCGGCACTCTGGTTCGCCTCGGCTGGCTCAAGCTTCTTCACCAGACCGGACTCCGTCAGTTTCTTCATCTCCGTTCTGTAAGAAGCAGCAAGGACCTCGTCCTTCCTCATACGCTTCTCAGTGCTGGTCAGACACTGTAGGACGGTTCGAGGGGATACTCGAAACTCTGGCATGGGTTCTCTTCGGAGTAGTGGTGTGACGTATCTCTTCACGCCCTGGACTTCGATACGCACTGTCTTTGCTTTAAGGAGGTCTATGGCGTAGACGTCCTCCTTTGACCGTACGTAGAGCTTCTCATTCTTGTAGGGCGCAACGTCTAGCGTCCACAGCTTCTGGACGTTGTCTAGTAGCGCCGCATTCATGGAGTCCACACTGGTGTGAAGGCAGTTGATGGTCTGCACTTCTTCGGTTCGGACATGGAGGGATGACGTAGCTCTCCCGTCTCTATCTCTCCACTCGGTAGCGCCTTGGAGGGCCCACCCAAGCGCAGTCTTAACAGCCATCGGGCAGCCTCGTGGTCCTCTCAGCGGAGGACGGAGCGACACGATCAGTGCAGCGTTGTCCGAGCCGATGAGAAGGGTTGGCTCCGCTCCTTCTATCGGATGTAGGTCTACTCACCGTAGGTGGGAATATCTTGCGCGTAATCTCTCCAGGGGGTAGTCGTAGCGGGAGAGCGCTAGCTGGTCTGCGGTGAAGACATTCTGAAGCCGATATCTGTCCGACGGCCGCCCCGCCGGGGAGATAGAGAAGTTGATTCTCGCCCCGGTGACCTCTTTAAGGTCGCGACGTATCGTGCGCAGAGTCAGCTTCTCCTCAGTCCCTTGGAGCCCCAACTGGCGCACTGCCTCCTGGAGAAGGATGGTCCGTTCCGACCCGTCGTCTAGAACGGCGTACGTGTCGTACACAGCGTTGTTGTGGTGAAGTCGGACCTTCACCACCTTCAGTAGGACCTTGGAGCCGCTGCTCTGGGTTGGGTCTAGGTAGTAGACAGGTGTTTCCTCTTCCGGTGCGCTACCGGACCTAGGGCTTCTGGTGCCCTCCGTGGACCTGGCGAGGGAGACCTCGTGTAGGATGTTGAGGTGGACCTCCTCACAGCGGTTGCACTTTCTCCTCAAGGTGCAGTTCTTAGCCAGATGGTCGCGCCCACAGTTCCAGCACCTCTTGTTCTCCTCGAGCCACCTCTGCTTGGCCTCGGTACTCAGGTTGTGGAAGTCACTGCACTCATTGAACCAGTGCTCGCTGGTGCAGTACGGACATGGCGGTGGACCTCTCCGTCCCTTTTGAGGGGGTTGAGAGGAATCCTTTCCCTCAGGTCGGGCTTTCCTCTCTCTCCGAGGCTCCTCCTCCGTGTGCAGCACTCCTACTGGGCGTCCTCTGTTCGAGCTCGGCCTGTCCCAGCGGTCTCCCTTCTCCCTCTCCTTCTTCGGCTCAGCGTAACCCATGGCGTCTACGTTGGTGTCATGCACTTCCTCCAGTAGGAACTCCGCGAAGGCAGCCATGCTCAGACCCAACTTCCCGGGGTTACGAACGCGCTGCTGTCGCCGGAACCTCTCCTGCCGGAAGCGTGGGATCTTGCGGAGCAGCCGCTCTACGTTGGAGGTGCTGTTGATCTCGCTGGCGCCAGCTGGGCCCTGCGTCTTCAGCATTCCAACCAAGGTGTGCACGCGGAGCGCGAAGTCATCCAGCGCCCGTTCATCCTTGATGGGGGCCTGCTGTTCGAGGGCTTGCAGTTCAGCAAGGGCGTGGTTCCAGGGACGACCGTAGCGGGCATCCAAGTCGGCGAGCGCTCTGGTGTAAGGTGTCGGTGCGGAGGCATGGGCCAGAACCATGTTGTGGGCTCTGGGGTTCCTCACATGCTGAAGGAGAATCGCATATTTGTAGGACTCTGAGCAGGAGTCGTCCAAGAGCGTGTCTAGGCAGATGCGTAGTTCCACATACTGGCTCCTGTCCTCGTCCTTGAAGAAGGGGAACTTGGGTCCCTCCACCTGGGGAAACATCCTGTAGTGGATGATCGGGGCTGGAGTGACTGTCTGGGTGTCCGGCCTGCATGCCTTTTGGTTCACTGGAGGACCTAGGGGTGTGCTACGCTCTTGGGGAATGGCTCCCCTCCCGGGCAGCGACGCTGGCTCCCTCTGGGCCGCGTAGCGGTCGGGTCCCTGGTCCTCTTCCTTCAAGGTGGTCAGCTGGGCCTGTAGTTGGACAGTCATGGCGGGGGTCATGGAGCCATCGGCGGGGGGTTCAGGAGATGGCACTCGAGAGGGCCGTGCGGATGATGCTCTGGAGCTACGGGCCGACGGAGCTCTGCTGATGCACACTTCGCGCATGGTCTGCATCACTTCCGCCATCGTCTCCGCGTGCAGTTGCTCTCTCTCCATCTGGAGGCGCTCGCGCTCGAACTGGATGCGTTCCCTCTCTAACGCCTCCTGGCGCTGTCTCTCCGCCGCACGTTCCGCTCCTTCCATCTGGAGGCGTTCACGCTCGAACTGGAGGCGTTCCCGCTCTAACGCCATCTCGGCCTGTTGGCGCATACATTCTGACAGCGCGGCACTACTCCCTCTGGAGTGCATGCTATCCGCCCCAGAGGCAGAACTGCCCACGGAAACCCTGGACCGGGAGGAAGCCACTGAACGGCAGGAGCTAGGTCTCGAGCGCGCCGTACTGGGAGGCAGATCGTTAAGGCTGAGGCCCTCCCTCTTCCGCCCGCAGGCGCTGTCAGACCGGGCCTCTCCTTCCTGCTCTTCCGTTTCTACGGCAAAACCCTGCTGTTCTGCCATCTCATCCTCAGGCTGGTGCTCTTTGATGGCTGTCTCGGTGCTAGCCACCCGCGCGCCGGCGGACACCTCGGCCTCTCCGACCACTGTATCCCGTGGAGTGCGCTCCTCACTACCACTCAGTGAGCTTTCGAGCTCAAGCTCATACTCTTGTAACCTCTGAGGCAACCGCGGGACTCTCTGTGGTCGTGGCTCTGGCTCAGGGGGCGGAGAAGGGGGGGTAACTGTCTTGTCTGGTTGGCTGCGCTCAGCCATGCTATCACTACACAACCTATCCGGCTCGAAGGACCAATTGTAACCAGGGAGTAGCTAAAGGACTGTAGGATTTTAGGAAGGGCTGGTTATCTAACTAACTCTGAGCTAAATCGGCAGTGTAGGAGGATAGAGGCAGGGGGCGCCAGCAACCCTTTAGACTAGCATTACTAGCATTAGCATTAGCATTAGCATTAGCATTAGCTAACAGACAACTAAACACACAGCAATGTATCGAATATGAACAAACACATTTATTTATACAAATTATATATATATCCCAATATACTCCCTCCCCGCCGGCCACACACACACTCACTCACTCACTCACACGCAGTACCTGGCCTGAAAAGGCTTAGAGTCCCGGACTGAAATGAGCGCGTTGAGGCCTGGTTGGAGCTCGCATGTGACTCGAGGAAGGCAGCAGACAAGGGGGGGGAGTGACGTTGCAATTTGAAGGGAAAGGGGCGTCTTCGTAGCAAACGACGAGGTGTGAATGGCTCAGGTCCGGTGGTCCACGGTCAGCTCCGGTGGTGTCAGCGGTCGGTCGCAATCCACCTCGGAGGCGACGACTCTGTCCGGCTTGGGTCTCGCTATGCGCCAACGTTAGCAGCCGGCGGCTAGCAAGGCTGGCTAACGGTGACACAGCTAAACTGGGCTAGCGCTGTTAACTCACTAAAACTCCGAACTCTTCTTCACGTCGTCTGTCAGCTTGAAGGCCTCGAAGATCCTCTTGAAGAAGATGAAGTTGGGGTCGAAGATCTCTGGTTCCTCTGTGATGTACTCTATCTCCACCTCGGGCTCCTTCTCCTTCTCCTTCTCACTCTCGTCACTCTCGTCACTCTCGCCACTCAGACCACTTCCGTAGCTATATATACCAACCGGACATACATCAAGTCACGTACGCCAATCAAAACCACGCCCACTAATCTGGCGCTTGCACAACACTGAACAAATCCAAGACAGAACTTATACAATTACAATAACAATACATACACCTTCATGAAAACGTACATGAATAGTATGGAAAATAATTAAGGAAATAACAGGGGCAAAAATAGGGCTGATTTGGGGAAACTAACTGGCTCTAAATTGTGGGCCTTCATAACACTAGGCCTGGACTAAATCACACTTTCAATGTGAAATCTCCGATGAAGAAGCTTATTAGTCTAGGAATAGGCTCAAGCCTAATTGTGAAACCAGCCCTAAACGTAATAGAGAATAATACACACATCTTTTAACAATTGTTTATTGAGTATATTTGATGAAATATACTGTATGAAGACATCATTTGGAAGAAAGCGTCTGCTAAATGACTTAAATGTCAACATGTAAATGATGTGGCTATTCAATGTGTCTCCTGTTACAGAGAGTCAGATCAGAGCCAGGCTCCAGAGTGCTTCTCCCACCGGCAGATGTGAGTAGGAACACTGTCACAATAGCCTGTCTGTAATGTTCAAACGTATGACTCACCTAACTGCTGTCTAAAATATACAGTAGCCTATATTGAGAATGATTTAACAAGCAGAGAGTCCAACAAGCCCAAAGTCTCTGTGGAGAAAATGGAACTGAATAATTGTTTTGCTCAAATGTGACACGGTCTGGTGAAAAAGCACCTAATTAGGGCAAGGTTATTTTAGGTTCATCATTAGGTCTTTTTTAATTCATTTTTTTTTTTTTTTTTTTTTTTTTTTTACAGATTATGAAAGTGCATTGTAAGCTTCAAATGATGTGTTATACATTGAAATCTGTATAGTTCTTCTTCTTGTTAGTTGAAGAAGATATGTTTATTTGAATGTGATGGATATGAATTGGAGGTGGAGGAGGTGACATCGAACATTTCTATGAACATTTAACTGCATGTTAAGCAGATTACAACATGCTGATAGAACATGAACATGCTAAAAACACATAGTTACACATAATTAAATCACACAGTCCTTGCTTTTGAACACGTCCTAAAACATGTTTGTTTACAAGACATGTATCATTAACCCAGTAGCCTGGAGCAGGACGGGACAAGATACAGTGAATCCAATTCACAAATTATAAGTATGTACCGGTAGTGATCCTAAAACTGTATCTCTGTGATCTTCAACACTTAAACTTTCATAATATGGAAAAAAACGTATTTTTGGTCATTTGCGCAACTTGAGAATTGCGGACATGCAGACCTTTTCATCAGACCGTGTCACAAATGTTTCCTGTTTACATCCAAGACTTCTATAAAACAGGTGAATCAGTGGAAGCTGGTGGCCCGTGTGTTTGATACCCTTCTTCATTCCATTCCATACATTACAATGAGCCTGTCCTCTGATTTCTACCTCCACCAGCCTCCACTGATGTGAATATGCCTCTCAAGTTAGGATTCAGCCCATAAGGACATTGAATCACATTAGTTTGCCCTCTGGTCTGTAGGGACGGAGCTGGATGATGTGAAACGTCTGCTGAAGGGGGGCCAATCTACCAGCGTCAGCCCACCTCAGTCCCCGAGCAACACCCTCCCCATCCCTAAGAAGTCCAGTGTGAAATCCAGCACCGTGTCAGAGAACTACCAGTCTGGTAAACACACCAGTACAACCGCTAAACCATTTGGTTTCCTAGTCACTGGTGGGCTTTCGGGGACGGTAGTCTCTCAACTCATCCAACAACACTACGCTACCACTACCTTACAGCATAAGCAGAGGAGTTACACCACAAAATGTCGATTTTATTATTAGTTTTTGTATCTACAAATAAAAAACTGTCCCTAACCATAACCCTAACGCAAACCCTAACCCCCCCCCCCCCCCCCCCCCCCCGGACTCTCCCATCCCCCCAACATGTTGTTAACCCCGCCCCCACACACACACATGTCTTGCTAATCCTTCCCCCTCCCCAACCAGGCCAGCATGACCCCCCCTCCCCGGACACCAGTGTGCCCTCCTACGTGTGGTCAGGCTCTTACCATACCAACCCCAACAACCTGTCCCAGCAAGGTCAGAAAGGGGTTAATGAGGAAGTATCGTATGATAATGCATGAACACCCCCACTATGAAGTATCATCATGTAATTACACACCCCACTATGAAGCATTGTATGATGATAATGTAATAATACACCTATTCATGAAGCATCATATGATCATGTTATAATACACCCATTCATGAAGTCTATGTGTATCATTAAAGAGGTTTTTCTCCCTAACCCTAACCCTAACATTTACACGATTCAAACTAGCTGTATTTGATGATGTGTCTTATGTTAGAATTTATAAGATATACGTTATAATAAGTATATATTAATGTTAGTAACCTGTGCATATCAATGCTCTACTGTGCTGTAGCTGCAGGATTGCAGAATAACCTGGCCTTCAGCGCTCCCTCTATGAACAGTGGACTCTCCTCTACCAGCACTGGTAAACACACAAAATTTCTCCTCCTAAATTTCGTTGTTTGGTACCTGTACTGTAGCAATGACAATAAAGTCCATTCATCATTCACAAGAAAGAACAAGAAAGCACAATTGGATTTATGTTGTTGTATTTACTCGTGACTGTGTTACAGATGGTTAGACTATGCTTGGGGTTAGGTGTAAGGTTACTGTTGTAAGAACTATGTAACTGTGACAGATGTCATGCTTATTCCACTTTAGTGTCATGTAATATACTGCAATATAATATAATAGTATAGTTATATGATATATCATTAGCAATAACATATAATTAATCATTAATTATAATGTCTAATTGTGTGTTTCCTACTACAGTGTATGGTCTTCAGAATAACCTGGCCACCTCCTCTGGTGTCCTTACTGCCAATGGAGGCAACACAGGTACAGAGCAGTCTAAGGAACCACAGGGTCAAGGGTTAGATGATGTACAACATATTTTTATCATGGAATTATTGGCAAGTGTCTTTTTGTGTATGTTAATCTCATCCTACATCCTGCAGTTTTTGCTTTCTGTATTGTTTTTCAGTCTACGGGGTGCAGAAAAATGTCACAAGCACTGGTTTAACCACAACCGCAGGTAAGACCAGAGGAAGGGTTAGGGTTAAAAAATGAAAAGTATCCAACCACATAAAATTATGTATGAAATAATACAGTATACCTATGACCACAGGCAGATTTTTAAAATTGAGGGCCCATTTCAAATTGCCATTGTGGGGCCCCAACTTTGTATTTTAAATTTTTAATGCTGAAATAAAAATACAGTTTAATTTACAGTATGTGTGCGAATGTGTACAAAATGCAATAATGTTACAAACCCAGGCAAACAGTATAGGTTATTGATAGTCGTAACCTACTGTATACAAATGGCCTTTGCCATATAAAAAACACTAGGCTACACGTTGACATATATGTTTTTAAAAAATAATTTGAAACAGATGAAACATAGCCAAGTCCAACCCTGCCTATGACACTTTATATGACACAAATTAACCTTTGACCTATAACGAGCAGGTCAGTCTGAACTGAACGCTCCTCGACGTCTGTCCCACAGTGGCACCCAGCAGTCCTAGCAGTGATGACGTCTTTGCCAAAGACTTTAAGTTCATGCTGCTGGAGAAAGAGAACGCTCCTGTCAAGAAGGAGACGGAGAGACTCGTCATGATGAAAGACACCGGCAAGCAGTTCTCCTCCGCTCCCACTACTGTTGGTAAGGGTGTACTGCAGGCTTGCCAATGGGTACTACCACAGTTGTGAGACTATAACAGTAAATTAAAGAATGTTGACTGAATTAGTTGTCTGCTAAGAATTGGTTGTCTGCTAAGTCATCTGTTACAGTAATAAAATAATAATATGTTGTATTTGTTAGGCGCCTTTTAAGGTACTCTTAAAAAAGTCGCCTTTTTGGCTACATTCTCTCACTGCTCATACTGTGTATACTGTGTACATTTCCGGATTTTTTTTATGTTCAGTGTCATTCTACAGTCTTACTTCTTCAACCCTTAAAAACACAGATGTATTTTGAGGTATTGTCATTCTGTGATGTCATTCTGGTCACCCTTAGCGTCGTTCGATGACTCACTGAAGAAGGAGAAGAAGATTACCTCCAGCAGCACTGTAGAAACAGTCACCCACGCTGCTAATGGTAGATAGCCTGCTATGATTGAAGTTCATTGATTTATTTGCAGCAGATATAGAATACGCAATGAACCCAAAATAATGTCACTAAAAGACTGTTTAATACCTGTTCCTCAAAGCCGGATCCTTGAAGGTGTCAACGAAAGACAAGGCGACCTATGCAGGTAATGATCTGGTCATGTTAAACTCTTTTAAACTATGGCTGTTTCTCAATTGTTAGAAAAAACGACTCCTTGTGGCCTCTCCTCTGTCCTCCATTTGCGTCCTGCTGAAATTGCTGCCATCCCTCCCTCCCTCCCTCCATCCATCCCTCCCTCCCTCCCTCCCTCCCTCCCTCCCTCCTACCCTCTCCCTGTATCAGAGATCCGTATGGATGAGTCATCCAAGGAGGCCCTTGGCTTCTTCTCTTGCTGCAGCTGGTGGAAGTGGCTGCTGGGCCTGCTGCTGGGGCTCCTCCTCCTGCTGGGCCTCCTCTTCGGCCTCATCGCCCTGGGTAAGACAGCTGCTACACTGGGACGGATTCATTAGCTCCTTTCTACCCTCAGTATGGTCTCATCTATAGCTGTTTCTACCCTCAGTATGGTCTCATCTATAGCTGTTTCTACCCTCAGTATGGTCTCATCTATAGCTGTTTCTACCCTCAGTATGGTCTCATCTATAGCTGTTTCTACCCTCAGTATGGTCTCATCTATCATTTTAATCGCACCTCTTTCCCTCTCTCCCTATCTATCTGTCTGTCTATATGTCTGTCTGTCTGTCTGTCTGTCTGCCTGCCTGCCAGCCTGCCAGCCTGTCGGTCTGTCTATGGACATATCTATACCGTATATCTAGATATTAATATCTCTCTCTCTCTCTCTCTCTCTCTCCCTCCCTCCATACCCCTCCACAGCTGACAAGGTGAAGCGTCTCCAGGACCGTGTGGACGCCCTAGAGGAAGCCTCAGGCATCGTCTCGGCCAGCCGCTTCTCCTCCTCTTCATCCGTCAACATCATCGACCCGTTGCAGTCCTCGTACATCGACAAGACCTCCGCCTCCTCCGGCGGGGCCACCCTGCTCCGCTCAGACAACGGCATCAGCCTGGGGGGGGTGAGCCCGGGGCTCGGAGGACAGGGAGGTCCTGACAGCGGTGCCCTGCAGAGGGCAGTGCAGCAGTTGGTCAGGGCTGAGCTGCAGTCAGACTCCGTACAAGGTTCAGAACAAGAACGTTTTGATGTTCTATAATTGCCTGGATACTTTATGAGGTGTATGTGTATTAGAATAGTGGAAATCTACTATAGTAGTTGGAACGTTCTTCAACTCCTTCATCCTAATTTTGTTTTTATTATAAAGTTGTTTTATTATATATTATACTATAAACCTGTGAATTTGATTATGTATGTATATATTTCCTTGTAGCCACGCTGGCAAAGAGAGGGCCGAGAGGAGAACCTGGAACTAACGGTACAGCAGCGCAATCCACCGTGGCCACATCAACCATTTATACTAAATATACACTGTGCAGA
This sequence comes from Nansenia antarctica, assembly GCF_963989245.1. Lineage (NCBI taxonomy): Eukaryota > Metazoa > Chordata > Actinopteri > Argentiniformes > Microstomatidae > Nansenia > Nansenia antarctica. Next base: position 15,463,367 of record NC_137675.1, read on the forward strand.
ACATTTGGGTTATGTTGATGAACATTTCAACTGTCTTATTGCAGGTGAGCCAGGCCTCCCTGGAACCAAAGGTCAGTAAGCCATCCAACAGCTTGTGGTGCAGCAGAGGCTGATGGAGGTCAAAATCGGAGGATGGACTCATTGTAATGCATGGAATGGATTGAAACAAGGAATCGTATCAAACGCGTTCCATGCATTACAATTAACCCGTCCTATAATTTCTACCTCCACAATCCTCCCATGATGTGGCGATGCTTAACATCTGAGGTCTACAGGCCTCAGTACTGTACTAAAATTAAAACATTTATGTATTTTCAGGTGACAATGGATTCCCTGGCTTACCAGGTAAGAAATATGGGAGACCAGTGTATAGGCCAATATTAGGCCAATACTCAGTTTACCAGTATACAGATGACTTCTCTAACCCCCCCTCTCTCTCTCTCTCTCTCTCTCTCTCTCTCTCTCTCTCTCTCTCTCTCTCTCTCTCTCTCTCTCTCTCTCTCTCTCTCTCTCTCTCTCTCTCTCTCTCTCTCTCTCTCTCTCTCTCTCTCTCTCTCTCTCTCTCTCTCTCTCTCTCTCTCTCTCTCTCTCTCTCTCTCTCTCTCTCTCTCTCTCTCTCTCTCTCTCTCTCTCTCTCTCTCTCTCTCTCTCTCTCTCAGGATCTCCTGGTCAAATGGGTCACAGTGGACTGGAAGGACCAAGGGGACCAAAGGGAAATGCAGGTACTGTTGAGAACATCCGTTCTCCAATTTCTGCCTCCACCAGCCTTCACTGCTTCATATCCTTTTCACATTGATGATGTTCCAGGAGGAGGGGAATGGATGGCAGCTTCTCACTCACACAACCCCTCTATCCCTCCTCTTCCCTTCTGTGATCAGGTGAAACTGGTGCCGAGGGCTCTCCTGGGCAGAGAGGCAGAGAGGGACCGACAGGTCCCCGTGGAGAGCCAGGTCTGCCAGGACTTGGAGAGAAGGGAGATAAGGGTGTGTTTCTGCATATATATCTCACAACTTTCTATCTTCTGCGACTTCTAAAAGACACAGTCCCAATTTGCATGAACAAAATGTGTCAAATGTGTGCAAAGTCGGCCACCCTCCTGTAATATTTCGAATAGACCCAATGAGAAATAATCCAAATAGAGTTTTGTCTACTGTGTCTAGCATTTCCATGACGTGCATTTTCAGGCTGTTTACAAAACCCCATAATAATCAATCAATAATTGCGGTTTTCTCAAAACCATTGTTAAACAATCAAGCTACAATAAAAACCTTTTTTTTAAATAAAGTGTATGTATTTTTCTGTTCTAGTCAGTCTAGTCAGAGTTATACAGTATTTCTTGTTCTGCTCTCATCACTATCTACTGAACCAAATTGTGGCCCTAATCCATGAGTGATCCAGTTCATCATAGTCGATTATGGTGTCTCATATGTTGTCATGTGATGTCATAGGTTCTTCTGGCGAAGCAGGAAATCCTGGACTCCCTGGAACTGCTGGACCAGTGGGACCTAAAGGTAAGGTCAAAGGGCATCGTTACTACAGTGAGATATACTGTACATTGTCAACTTTGAAAGATACATGACAATCCACACTTTCCTCTTGGCAGGTGCCATGGGTGCTCAGGGTGCCTCGGGAATCCAAGGTAACTGTTCTGTTCCCTGTTTTGTACCAATCAGAAATGGGAGGACGGGCCCATTGGAATGCATGGGATAGAACGAGGAATGGCATCAAACAATGGAATGAGGAAAGCCATTAAACACGTGTGTTTGATACCATTCCTAATATGTCCATGCATTACAATGAGCCTGTCCTCCGATTTCTACATCCACCAGCCTCTGCTGTTGTGTTTACAATATTGGCATATAAGTAATGTCTTAAACGATGCATGTACCTCTTGTCTGTAGGCACTCCTGGTCCACAGGGCTTCAGAGGTGAAGCAGGGGCTCCAGGAGCGAAAGGTATGTTAGGTGGCATGTGAAGATGTACTGGATACGTATGCCACACACACAGAAGATACACACACTTCTTACTGTATGAACTTTATATTTATACAGTAGATTACGCTAAAATATCCACAATGTACTCATATCCACAAAGACCGAGTTCATTAGAGTTCACGAATTAACATTTTGCTGTCCTGCTGTCTACAGTGACTGAAATTTGAATCATATCATATATTGACAAATATGATATTAATATAGTCAAGTCAAGTCAAGTCAACTTTATTTGTATAGCACCTTACGTACAGCAATGCTGAGCCAAAGTGCTTCACAGTAAAAATAGATAAAATGCAGGAAACAAGCAAGCACAATGCACACAACACAATGCAACACAAAACATGGCAAAATCAAACGAGAAGACAAAAAGGACCAAAACAATAAAACAATAAGACAATAAGACAATAAGAGCCAGGGACCTACAACAAAAACCACAAAATAATAAAAGCCAGGGACCAATAGCTAGGTGGGGGGGAAGGCTAGGGAAAACAGGTGTGTAATAATATAATATATATAATAATATTATATTTTAAATGTTTTTTTACACCTCTAGGTGAGAGAGGGTCGGCCGGGCCTCCAGGGAACAAGGGTGAACAGGGAGAGAAAGGAACCCGCGGAGCAGCAGGTGTGTATTCCCTCTTTTCCACATACAGTAGAAAGAGATTCGTAATATATAATCTAATATCTAATATAATAACTGATCATAATAGATCATTTCAAAGGAACGTTGCGTATGGTTGAGTAAAGTTCAGTATCTCTGGGTCTCAGGTGACCCAGGAGCGAGAGGGCTGCCCGGCCCTGCTGGAGAGAAAGGTTCCAAAGGACCCAGTGGTGAGTGAACAGGACGGTGGACTGGTTATTAGGCAATGACCTCTAGTAGGAGAGCAATACTGAGACCACCAGAATGAGTTGCTCTGTTCCAACCGTCTCCGTCTGGGCTCATTCAACAGGTTCCTCAGGAGCGGACGGTGAAAAGGGCACTCGAGGTAAACAAGTTTGTATGAAAAAAGCATTGACATGAGATATAATAATAATGATGATAATAATTACAATAATAATAACAACAACAACAACAATAATAATAATAATAACAGGAGATAAAACACAAATGGATTTGGTTGTTTACCCCTCGTTAACCTCGTTAACCTCCAGGTGAGATGGGATCGATTGGGTTACCAGGCACCCGAGGCCCCAACGGACCTCCAGGAGACGCAGGACCCCCAGGTACTGGAACACAACCATATGAACCACTGTCATCTCATTTGATATTTCATATACAAATATTATTATTAAGTATTAACGAGTATCGGAAATGTAAATGATCTAGGCCTTGATAGTATCTCTAATGGGGATGTTTTGGTTGAGCAGTCGATGATGCAGTGTCATTAGCTAAACTGTACATGTTGTGGCCCATATCAATGGGTTTCACCCATATTCTACTTTACCCCAATAACCTCTATCCTCCACACTCTGTCTCTCTAGGTATTCCTGGGCTTCAAGGACCCTCAGGTATGGTAGGCAACGTTTGCAGGAAAAGTGCTATACAAATAAAAGTTATTATTATTATTATTATTATTATTATGACCACTAGGGTTATTGCACTGGTTTCCATCGATTTACATGAATTACAGTAGGTATGCGTTATCAAGTGTTTTCACATGGTTATAACCCCTTCCATAGGTATACCAGGGAATCCTGGCCAGCCTGGCGCTAAAGGTAATCATCCTGTCACTTTCTCCCTTTATATATATATATTATATATCAGTCATATGTGTGACCCAGCAGAGGCTGGTGGAGGTCAAACGTTAGAGGATAGTAAGATATACCATAAAATTGTATCTATGTACCATGTATAGAATCATGCTTTCATATCACATCTTTTTATGATCCTACTCTCTTTTTAGGTGAAGCGGGAGATCCTGGTAGAGTTGTCAACATGGGTGAGAGGAAAATGATAGTATGAAATCATTGGAGGCCGGTGGAAGTAGAACAATCGGAGGATAGGCTCATTGTAAAGCATGGAATGGAATAAGGAATGGTATCAAACACCTGATTGACCATTCAATGCATTACAATACGCCCGTCCCCTGATTTCTACCTCCACTAGCTTCCTCTGTATGAATCAGAGTGATGCGTTGATGGATAGTGATGGATAGGGACATCGACTGGTTGGTCAAACTCTCCTCTTTGGTTTCCAGGTGGGTCCAGTTCAGTGGCCATTCCCGGTCCTCCGGGCAGTCCCGGATCCCCTGGTATTGCTGGGCCCCCTGGACTGTCAGGTACGGCTCTCAATTCTAGACTTTAAACACACTTTATTTGCCCCTGAATAAGGGGGGGGAGTCCTAACTCAAGACATGTGTGTGTAAACATGAATCACCGCAGAAAGATTCCCATCGACATCGATGCAAGACAGAGTTACGCTCTGTTCAGATCTCAAGTTAGGATTTCGGGCCCTGAAGTGACGTAGTTAAGCGTCTTTGTTAGCAACGTCGTTGGCGACGAACTGTTGGTCTTTTCAACTGTTAGAGGCTTTTTCCTCTGTAAGCATGTTTTTGTCTTCTCAGGTCCTATCGGTCCAGCTGGTCTGCCTGGACAGTCTGGTAAGACCCTAGTCTTCTGCATGCATAGCATACATGTGCATCCCACACCAGGGGAGGCTGGTGGAGGTAGGAATCGGAGGACGGGGGCCCATTGTAATACATGGAATGGAATAGGGAATGGTATCAAACACACATTTGATACCATTACTCATTCCTTTCCGTGCATTACTGTACAATGAGCTCATCCTCCGAATTCTACCTCCACCAGCCTCCCCAGTCCCATACATAGCCTCCAGGGCTTGGGCCACACAACTACACTTTGGCATTGGACATTGTTTTCTGGAATTGTTTGAGTGACTTACAAGTGGTTACAGGTCAAAAGGGCAAAGAGGGAGAGAATGGAGAGAAGGGTGAGAAGGGTCAGAGTGGTCAGAAGGGAGAGAAGGGTGAGAAGGGAGAGCCAGGCGCTGCTGCCAAGACTGTGGAAACCGCCAGTGCCTCTCAGAGTGAGTTCTTATCGTTTATCAACCTAAAATGCGCTATTGCTTGATTATTATTACCCCCTTCATTTATATGTGATAAATGTCAGCTCATGTCATCTACCTTTCAAATCCAAACAGAACCAGTGCCCGGCCCCCCAGGACCACCAGGGCCCCCAGGACCACCAGGTGAGCCAGGTGATAAAGGGTCTCCCACGTAACCATACAGATGGTGCACTTCAGCGTGTTTTTCATACCATTCCTCAATCCATGTCATGCATTTACAACGAGGCCGTCCTTCGATTTCTACCTCCACCAGCCTCCACTGGTGTACTTCACCTTCTTTTTTTCCCCCACAATATTTGTATTAGCATTTTTATATACCAACATGTACTTCACCTTCTTGTTTCAGAAGACCCACAGTAGCCCATCATGACACTTGTGGGCATGCCATTGACTCCTTGATTGGTTGATTATTCATGGTGAGACTGTTTTAATGTAATCTAAATGTACCTTGTGTTTTTCTCTCCCAGGTGAGGCTAAAGAAGGCCCTCCAGGCCCCAAAGGTCCCCCTGGACAGCCAGGTGGTCCAGGTGAGCCACAATATTGTTTTCACCTGTTTTCACCATCCTGTGACTTGAATAATGACATTCATGTTAACGGACCAGCTACAGAGTCTATGGTTAGATGAAGCCGTTGTAAAAAGAAAGTGGAAACCTGCCTATGACCTCCGACCCCTCCTTCTCCCAGGTGTTGGAAGTCCTGGATCCCCAGGTGAGAAGGGAGAGCCAGGCAGCTTCGTACCTAACTCAGGTAGGTCACAGAAACACACAGAGACACACGCCACTCCTCTCAAACAACTAAGCTAAAACAACCAGCTACGTAACTCATCATTATTCTACAATGAAAGTATATTATTAACGATATCCACTGTCTATACACGTAAAAAATATATATCTATGCCCCGCGGTGGTGTAGCGGTCCAAGCACTAGCCACTAGTGCAAGCTGCCCACCGGGGACTGGGATCGAATCCCGGTCTCGCCAGACCTGGATATGGCCAGGGCACACAGGGAGCGGCATATTGAGCGGCCACTCCCGAGGGCGGTATAGGACTATTTCCGGACAAGGATCCGTCGCGCAACACCGCCCCCTGGGTGCCGGAATAACGGTGTCGGGCTCGAGGAGCCAGTCAGCTAGTCTGCCTGGCGATCTCCTCTGGGGCTGCCGGCTACGGGGTCGGGCGGCGGATCCTACGCAATAGGCAGGGGATAATTGGATGCTAGGTTGGGTTCAATTGGATACCAAATTGGGTGAAAAAGGGATAAAATCTGAAAAACAAATTATATATCTATAATATTATTATTATTATATATCTATAATTTATTAATAATATATTTTTTATAATCTAATTTATCTGCAAAAAAATCGAAATAATTAAGGCAATTGTGCAGTGGAGGTTCAGAGACGCTCTAGGGCTGGATGTCAAGCTGTCTGTTGTCTTCAGGAACCTTCTTTGCTGGACCACCAGGACCTTCCGGGCCAGAGGGTGAGCCCTTTAAAAGGCCCATAAAAGGCCTCTATGAGTGTTCTCCAGGGGAGGCTGATGGAGGTCGAAATCGGAGGACACGCTCATCGTAATGACTAGAATAGAATGAGGACAGTAACCCAGCTGTTTCTCTGTATACGGCTCTTTTAGATTGTCAGATCGGTTGTGTTGTGCTGCATCTCTCGGACTGCGCTGGGCTTACTTGTATCACGTTTGTTTGATACCATTCCTCATTCAATTCCATCCATTACAATGAGCCTGTCCTCCGGTTTCTACCTCCACTAGCCTTCTCTGTTGTTCTCGCATAGACACTGTCTGATGGTCAACTAGAGTTATAGTTGTTTGCTCTCCTCTCATGTTTTTTCTCCCTTTTTAAGGTAAACCCGGACCACAGGGCTACCAAGGTAACCATCTACAATAGGGTCTACTGTATATTAACATTGTGGGGATTGAGTTGATTATGCATGTGGGATTAGTCAGGAATTGTCCAAATGGTATGGCAGGCCTTTGAATGGATAGATGATTAAAAAAAATGTAGCTGCCTAATTTTGATGAGCGACAGGCAGTGGTGGCAATGATGGCAGTTGTCAATTAGCCGGCTGGCTAAAATAGGCACATTTACAGAAATGTTTATTAATGTGCATTGTCCCTATAAAGCTACATTGTAATTGTATATTTAAATGTACAGTAAAGTACAGTAAAAACATATGGATCTCTGTTTCAGGTGAAGCAGGACAGCCAGGCCTACCAGGAAGTCCTGGAGATCCGGGCGTCAGTGAGTGCCTCAAATGGTTGCTGGTTTCCCAATAAAAAAGATGGAACCAGATAACCAGATGGATAAACATGTACACTAGCCTCACATCAGTGGCTTCATGGCATCTTGACCTCGTCATCAATTCATTCTTCCTGTCGTTGACTCCCAGGTTTCCCAGGCCTGCCTGGACCCCCGGGGGCACCTGGAACTCAGGGACCGGAAGGTGAGAGTGGACCACAGGGCCAGCGAGGAGAAGAGGGCCACGAGGGACCGGAGGGTCCAAATGGTAGCTCACACACTCAAACTCAACTCTCTTTAATCTTCAGATTATATTCTCCTCTGTCTCGTCTTCAGTGGAGGCTGGCGGAGGTAGAATGAATCATTTGATACTACCAAGTGTTTTTTCTCTATGTGTACATAAGGTGAAGCAGGAATTCCAGGATCTCCAGGAATCCCTGGCTATTCCAGTGGTAAGAGGCAGACCACAAGTTGTCAATCTTATATCCAATCAAATTAAATAACACACTATATAGCACATGTCATGTATCTGAGAACTCGTAATTCATGTATAGTTCACATCAAATGTTCCGTATATATCAGGGGAGGCTGCAGGAGGTAGAAATCAGAGGACAGGCTCATTTTAAGGCAAGGAATGGAATGAATTAAAAGGGGAGAAGAAATCGTAATGAGTAATGGTATCAAATGTTCTACCAGGGGGTAGAAGTTCCCCTGGAGCCCCTGGCACCCCTGGCACCCCTGGAGGCCCCGGCAACCCTGGAGGCCCCGGCAACCCTGGACGCCCTGGCCCCCCTGGATCTCCCGGGGCCCCCGGCCGCGATGGCTCTGGCTCTGGGTCTGGGTCTGCTGACGTCGGCCAGTACATCTCACAGTACCTTCAGAGTGGGTAGAATCGCAATTTTTACTTTCCTTTTGGCCTGGGGCCTCATTTATAAAAAAGTACTTGAACGTCATCTTTGACTTTCACGTAAGCACATTTTTCTAAACGGACGTAAGCATTATTTATAAAACGGGCTGAGATGGTTTAAAGTTGCGTACGTGCTTCCTTCTATAAATACCAACGCAGGTAAAATGAACGCAGGTGAATGAGGTTTGTATTAACGCCTGTGATAGCGGCTCAATTATAGCGGCTGAATTAAGACAAGTGCTATAATATAGGGTAGGCGTTCGTCTGGAAGCGGGAGAGGGCAGAGAAGGGTGGCTTCTCGGTAAGTTGCATTTGTAACGTTTGATCATGACAACTAACCAGGCAAATGCTTATACTCAGTAGGCTACTCAAGTTGTAAAAGAAAATCAGGGGAGGTGGTGGATTTTATCATATGAGGACAATTGTAGCATCCCCTCAGCGTCAGTGACTTCAGTGCGCAACTTAGCTTAGAAATAGCAGTAATACCACGTTCATTGATAAAATGACAAAGTATGGAAAGAGGGGGACGAAAGAGGGGATTTTGACTGTTTTTATTTCTGGGGGGATGCCATCCCCCCTCAACTCAAGTGCTGCTTATACTGTAATAATATAATGGTCTTATTCTTATCAGGTGGTCTTATTCTTATATGGCTTCTCACTCCCTTTGCGAACTCCCAGACACCGGAGAAAATCCAGTATAATTTAGCGCGTGGCCGGGCAAGGTCCGTTGTGGAACGCACTAGGCATGTTGAAGGGGAGATAGACAGCTCCGGAGGGATATAATGGAAGACTGAAATACAATCATAAACATCAGTTCCTTTTAAATCTTGAATTAAACTCATTTTCTCGGCTGATAACAACATCGTTCATTTTATTACGAGCCACTTGCATGAATTACACTAGGCAGTGCGGCTCACATTCCTGTAATAACTCCGCATAACCAGTAGGTAATGTGCGTACGCAAGGTCAATACTCGACGTAGAGCTACGATCGTTTCCACGGTCAAATTGACTCACGTTGAAATTGTATAAATCACTACGTTGACGTGGTTTTCTACGTACGACACGGGTAAGATCAAAATTTGATCTGAGTACTTTCTATAAATGAGGCCCCTGAACTAGTGCCATATTGTCTTCAATAGGGATGTACAGTTATATGAATTAATGTATGTGTACAACATTGTTTTTTGGTGAAGGCGACAACATCAGGCAGTATTTATCCGGTCCTCCAGGACCTCCGGGGCCCCCTGGTGGTCAGTCAGGGCAGAACGTGGACGAAGTGGCTAACCGCGTCCTCGCCTACATTCAGAGTGAGTCCTGAGCGTCTGTTCCCACAGCACAGGCTATCGGATTCTGAAGCAAGTTTTATCAATATTAAAGTGATTGTCTCTCACACAAAAAAAGTAAGGTGGCTTGCTGCATAGAAATGGCTGTAAATCAGCCCGAACACTTCCAAAAGCTCCAAGGCACGCCCTCGTTTAGAAGACATGTAACACATGTAATAACCGATGGTACGTTGCTACTAACAAGCTACCTCCTCAGCCACTGTAACCACTAACACTGAGTGTGTTGTGACATCAGGGGAAGGCTATGGCGGTGGTGCGTCTCCTGGACCCCCAGGACCACCTGGAGCGCCAGGTTCTATGGCCGTCCATGACATTATCAACCTGTTACAGAGTGAGTGAGATGTTCATTGATGTACTACTAAAATAATGTAATGTAATAATAATAATAATAATAATAATAATAATAATAAAGTAATATAATAACAATACCATTCTGAATAATATAATTATTCGTATAATAAATACATTGTAATAATAACAATATCAGCATGAATACTAGCATTATGAATATCATAATAATGATAATAATAATAATAATAATAACCACCCCCCTACATCTGCTTTGAGAGACAGATATAAAGATAGATGTAAAGTCCATGGCTGAGATGATCAGATATGTCTGGGTCTGTGTGTGTCCAGGGGAGGAGGTACGGAGGATCCTGATTGGCCCCCAAGGCCCCCCAGGCCCCCCCGGAGCGTCAGGGGGAGGCAGCTACGGCTTCCACCCTCACGAGGTGGCCGGCCGCGTCCTCAGTCTCATGAACGGTGAGTAACAGCTTGAAGGTCGACTCTGGGATATGACCACACAGGACAACGGGTGGTGGAGACTCTGACGGAGACTTCCAGAAACGGGGATGCAACAGATGGCAACAGACAATTGCGCTCTGCTGTTTTACTGTAGGTCGGTGGGGAGTGAAACGAGTGGACGCTCTCGTTGGTTTTTGTACACGTACAATGTACAATGTCTTTGATGAAAGTTGCTCTGTTTTCAGGAGGCGTGACTAACTCCAGATGTGTCATTCCCCAGAGATATCACATTAGCATTAGCTTATTCAACAGCCGTAGTGTATTAGGTGCTCACCAAAGGGTGAGTCGAGACTCGAGAGGGACCGACTGGTGACTCGTGGATAGTTCCTACAGGGTAATGCTCTAGGACTGAGTCACAGCGCTGAAACAACTCAGATTCAATAGCTTATAACTTGTATATAAGAAAACGCTTGATATCAAGTAAAATCAAATCAAGTTTTATTTGTATAGCGCATTTCTCACAAGATGTGACTCAATGCGCTTCACATGATGACAGAGCACGAGATATCACCATCTACCATTTATAGAGATGCACTAGAGAGTGATCTCTTCAGAACTGCAGAATCACTCCCCATCTTCCGCCAAGACCCGTCTCTTTAGGCTACACCTTAACTGTCTCTCCTGAGACATCTACTACCCCCCTGTACTGTGTCATGTTCACAAAAACAAACCAAAAAACGACGACTGACAAATAGCCCCTGGATTGAGCTTAGATGACTTTTTCCTACTAAGACTAATGGATAGGTGATTCACTTACTCAAATGTATTGGTTGTAAGTCGCTTTGGAATAAGGCGTCTGCTAAATGCCAAAAATGTCAAAATGTAATATGATCGGTTCTTCAATACAGACCAAATTCTGTATTGAACAACCGATGTGATTGGTGGTTGTATCTGTGTGTCATCAGAGCGTGGGATGGCGGGCGCACGCGGACCCCCTGGCCCTCCAGGCCCACCGGGTAACCAAAGTAAGAACTCAGATCACACAGTCATCCTATCCTGGCTGTCCGTCAGAAGTCCAGCCACACTACACACGCTGGTGGATGGAGAGATAGGGAGGACGGGCTCATTGTAAACGATGGAACAGAATGAGGAATGGTATCAAACACATGCATATACCTGTTTCATGTGTATTTGCAGGTTGACTGATGTTTTTTTTTGCTTCTGTTTCCTCAGACTCTGGCCAAGGTATCATAGGCCCCCAGGGGCCCCCCGGACCCCCCGGACCCCCTGGTCCGGAGGGGAACCCCGGAGGACTGTCCCGAGGGTTGGTGTCCTACGCCGAGAACACCCGGCGAGATCGCATATCCGCCGAGCTACAGGACTACATCAAGGGTGAGTCTGCCGGAATCCAGTTATGAAGGAAACACGTGTTTCTTAGAAGGAGAATGCAGAAACGCATGCCTTCCTAAACTCTGCTGCAAGTAAATATTTGAAAAGTATCTCTGGTGAGTGTGTTTTGTTTTCTAACCATCAGCTCTTTTAACCATGCACGTGAAGAAGTTGTTCATATTAAGTTGAGCACGCCGTTCCCAACCTTTACTCGGTCAGAATCCACCCAGAGAACAGGCTCATTGTAATACATGGAACGGAATAAGGAATGGTTTCAAACACGTGTGTAATATCTATGTTTTGTGTGTAATATCATGTTTGCGTTCTAGGTGATGGTTTGGAGGCATCCATGTTTGGGCGTCCGGGGCTTCCAGGGTCTCCGGGACCCCCAGGGCACAAAGGAGAGCAAGGTGATGCCGGGTATACCGACCACAGGACCAGTGCAGACTACGCCAACATTGCTGTTAAAGTGACAGACTACATCAAGTGTGAGTGTCTTGGCTCTCTCTTCACACAGGCTATTATATATTGGATTATAAAATAAGAATGAATAAATAAATGACGAGAAATACTATTAGTATCTTTGACCGTGATCCTTTCCTACTCATAGCTCATGGTCTGTTACGGGATGGGGAGCGGGACCAGTCGGAGCGTGTCGTCCAGGGTCCCCCGGGCCCCCCCGGCCCCCCAGGATTAAGTTCCCATGGCAACGTCACTGAACTGGTGGAATACGTCAAAGGTGGGCATGAAAAGTATCAACTCTGATGTGAAATCCGTTGACAGTCAAATCAGTATGACAGATAACGCTAAGTGGAAGTAAGGAGAAATGATTCATCCAAAATAATGTGGTTTCGGGAAAAGTGACACACTTCCATATAGTTATCGAAATTAATTCTCCACAGCCCATGGCGCCATTGTTGGACCACCGGGGAGACCAGGTCAGAAAGGGGAGATGGGAATCCCTGGTCGTAAAGGGGAAAGAGGTAGGAAACATTCCACCTTTTCGATCTTTAGGACACCGCAGAGACCGCCTTCTTGAATTGTGGTTGTCGTGACGGCTCTTTCTCAATTGTTCGAATATTGATTCCTCTCAGAGATTTTAACCAACTGCTTTTTTCTCCCTCAGGAGAGAATGTGTTAGCGACTCACAGAAGAAGGAGGAATATTGGGGTTTGAGGTCAAAAGTGGTTGAAAAACAAACAGCCTTTGTGAGCTTTTACAATAGGAAGAACCAAAGAGCTTTGAACTATGTATATTTTTTTTTATCAAGTGCCATGGGGATATGAATGAAAAGGTAATCTTCTACTGTATGAACTGTATTTCATGCGCTGATGTATATTGATGAAGTCAGGGATAATGTATAGTGTTTCAGATGTTTTTCTATCCAATTCATCTCCTTACTTACAGACAGTGGGAATTGTCACAATATAGTAGTAGTTATTGTGAGGGATCGTGTGTTGTTTGTATTCACTTGCTTTTTATACAATTTTAATGTGTTTTCTCAGTACAAAAAAGCCATTTAATATCAAAGAGAACAAATTGTAAAGCTTAAAGCTTTTGTCTTTGTCTTGTCTTTTGTTTTAATGTGTGTAACCCAATTAGAATTCACATTGTTCACATTGCAAAGCTCAAGACACACAGCAACACAATGATGTATACAGGAAACAGTTTATTTACAGTACGATGCAAATCTACAGTACATAGGCATTCTAAAAACTATGACATCATCAACTCATCAAAAAAATGCATATTCATAGTTCTTCATTTTCAATCAACATTCAGAATTCAATCATGATACATTTTGGAAATGGAAATTAAACCATTAGTGGATAAACGTAATGGATATTGACACGATTTGCCTTCAATTATATTTTCGATTCATTAAAAAGTTGTATTTGAAATGTACTTGAAGAATGGATCAACTACATCACAGATATTGTAGCATAGATACATTTCAATATAAATAGCTATTGGCAGAGTATCTTCATTTGTGAAAGGTGCACAGCACTCCTTCATGACATTGGATGCTTTTTTATTGTTCACACCTCTACAGACCAATCACTGAATAAGTCATTGCTGCAGGAAGAACTATCAGTCAATCCTAAAAGATTGCGATGACAAAATGGACCAATCAGAGGTCATGATGGCCTAAACCAGTCAGGTCCATTTTTTGGAGTTACGGTTTTGTTTTACAACCTTTTCCCACACTGTTGGTATAACAACCACATCGACAATCCTATCACCACTTCGGAATAGATGACGCATATCTACGATGATACATTTGTTTACAGTTCTAAACAATCAAATGAGAACATTTATCAAAAAATCTGATTCATCTATGGTTTGAAGATTCTGTACAATTTTACAGAATCTTCAAACTGGAGCTTCAGTAAATGGATGAGAAGATAACTTGAGGTCGGACTTGAACAAAGTTTGAATGAAAGACCTATACACGGAGTCATGACAACGACACACTATTTTTCATACATTTCATTGAAAAATTAAGGCTAATAGCTAGTATGATATTAAAATAGTATCATCATTTCCTGATAAAGAAACTGAAAAAACCATGCAGTTCAACCCACGAAATATCTGGTAAAGAAATACCACACAGGGAGGTAAACAAGAAGAAGGACAAGCCTTTAAACAAAACAGACATCCCAGAATAATTAAATTCTAGCACGCAGACCCATCTTAGGTCCGTACTAATTGATAGACTGATGACAATGACATACAGCTCTGACATTTCAGACTGCAACCACAGTGATACCTCGTCTCTGGACACAAACACCATTTCAAGCTCCCTCTAAGATCCCTCTTAAAGCTCCCTCTAAGAATTGCAAAACCAAAATGGCTTCTGCTAACTACATCAGGGGAGGCCGGTGGAGGTCGAAATTAGAGGATGGGCTCATTGTAATGCCTGGAACGGAATCAGGAATGGTATCAAAAACACACGTGCTTGATAACATTCCTCATTCCATTCATTACAATGAGCCTGTCCTCCGATGTCTACCTCCACCAGCCTCCCCTGAACTACATACTAGTATAATAGTATTACAAAGAGACAGAGAGAATGAACGTCAACGTTGTGCTGAGGACAGAAAGGCATGCTCATGAAACCTGAAGAAAACAGCCATTTCAGACAAGATAGAAATCCCAAACTGTTATTTACAAGCTCAGAAAAGTATATTTGCAGTGACTTCACACCATGTAAGAAGTTAGTGAGGCTTGCATTCAAATCCACACATACCAAGTATGTATACTCATTCCCAAGTCCATTGCAAACTAAAATACTTCTGTTATATTTGTGATTGCATAAAAAAGATATATCATGCATGCCTATGCCTGTCGAATTATTATAAAAAATGTGCTCATTACCAAAAGTACATTCTATTGTATAAGCATACAATTCTATAATGATCTCCCTTAACTTGGCCATATATAGTGATTGATTATATATGTTCATTATATTGTACTTTAGTGGTATACAAATTGTTGACCTCCACTCTTTAGTGCAAATAACTATTGGGGCACAAATCGAACGGCAATAGTTTTAGCGGAGAATGCTTCTGTTTACAAACCCAGTCCATAGATGTCGGATGATACAGGCACCGGATTCTTCAGGAAGTAAACTAAATCACAACTAGAAAGGAATCAAAAGAAGAAAAGAAACCACATCGCTTTAGTGGCCAAAATATCATATTTAAAAAAATAAAGAAAAATGAATCTCCTTCATAACTCATTGACACTCTCAGACACATCATTTCATAAGTAGACGTTTCAGAAATCAGACTGGTGAATACATGAAAAAGAGAAACGGACACGTGGTAAAAGAGAACACAGCAAACAGGGTCTTCATGTCTTCAGTCTGTAGCTTGGGAGAACTGTTCCATCCTCTTCCAGAGACGGTGAGGAGGGGGGTACACTACTGCACCCCTCTGATATATCCCCCCTACATCAACCCTCTGATTGTCACCAGAGGGGATATGGGGCAAGGCAGCAGAGGCTCAGTCTTATTAGTCACTGTGTGTGTATGTATGTATGTATGTGTGTGTGTGTGTGTGAGTGTGTATACTGTACATACACTGTGTGTTCGTGTGTACTGTATACTGTACATACAGTACACTGTGTGTTTGTGTGTGTGTGTGTGTATACACTGTGTTTGTATGTGTATGTCTGCAGTGCTGTGTGTCTCTGTGTGTGTACTGTATACTGTACACACTGTGTGTTTATGTGTGTGCACACACTGTGTGTTTGTATGTGTATGTCTGCAGTGCTGTGTGAGTGTGTGTGTGTCCACATCTGGAGTGTCCCCTGGTTCCCCCTAGAACCCAGTGGAGTGCACACTGGGGATGGGGTAGAACTTGGAGATGCGGCTCTGGGCCGAGGGGTTAAGGCACTCAGACTCCCCGCTCATCTTGAAGAACACCTCCTGCTCCTGCATCTTCCTGGCAAACTCCTCCTCTAGAGCCTGCATGAGGACACACACACACACACACACACACACACACACACGGTGAGCCACATGCAATAAAGGTATTGTTTGTGTGGTATTTTTAACAAAGAATAAACGACAATCAACTTGTAATGTAGCCGCTACATTGTACCCTTGTGTGCACAGTGTGTGAGCGAGCGAGCGAGAGAGAGAGAGTGTGAATCTGTATGTGTGTGTGTGTGTGCGAGCGACATGTGTTATCACAGTGTGAAAATAGGCTTCGAGCCCGGGCCGGGGTAAACGCTTAGCTCGTCAGGTGGGTTAGGGCCCGGGGCCTGAATGCCACAGGCTTGGGCCGGGGCTGTGGCCGAGATTTCAGGCCCGCCCAGACCTCTAAATCTCCCCCCCAACCCTCCCTCAGCCCTCCACACCCACCCTCCCCCAACCACCCTTGCTTGTCCCCCCCCACTCACCCGACTTCTATTACATAAGCCTGGACCGTTACATAAGAACAGGAGCTAAAACAGCAGCTACCTTCTTCCTGGGTCGCAGTTTCTCCCTCCACTCCTTCAGCTCCAGGCTGTGCTCCTCGTCCAGCTCCTTCAGCTTCTGAGTCTCGTGTTCGATCAGGAGGTGACACTTCTCATTCTGCAGGACACACAGACACAGACACACACAGACACACAGACACACACACACAAAGTTATTATTATTATTATTATGTTGCTAAGAGTGTGTGTGTGTGTGTGTGTGTGTGTGTGTGTATGTGTGTGTGTATGTGTGCGTGTTTGTGTACCTGTAGCTGCTGCAGCTCTCTGATGTTGGCATCACACTGCAGCTGCAGGTCTCTCATCTGGTTCTCGTGTTTCTGGTGCTGGTGGAGACGCTCGTTCTTCTGCCTCTTCTCCTCCTGGGCACCAAACTGGACGACGACAACAACACAAGACACACACTTTCCTTCATATACTCAAATACATCTCTATTTTGACCCATTCAAAAAGGCACAGTAAGCCCCACAGTAAGCCACACATAGTTGGACAACTGAATTACTCAAGCCTCACCCCTCGCATGGGCAGTCAGTTTATTTATGGCCCTGCTGATGCTTCCGGAAGGGACTAGAACCACGACAACACCAGCCTTAGGGCTTAGGAAAGAGCAGGGGCCCTCCTTGGACTTGGTCAACAACATCCAACACATACCGGTTTCACAGAAGACATACCAGTTTCACAGACAGGATCAGGACTAAATCACACTTTCAATGTAAGGCACACACACACTTTCAATGTAAAATCTCCATTGAAGATGCTCTTCAGTCTAGGATTAGGCTTAAGCCCTGTCTGTGAAACCGGCCCACAATGTCCTGGACTTGGGGTCATGTCCATCTGAATTCCTTCAAGTTATCCAACAAAACGAAAAAAAAAAAAAATGTATTTCTAATAACCCCTCTATGAAACCCAGCTACGATGACGTCTGTGGGTCGCCTCTGTGGGTCCCCTCTGTGGGTCCCCCCCCCTCACCTGTTTGATCTTCTCCCTCTCCTGTTCGGGGGTGAGGCCGACGGCGGTGATGCGGAGGCTCTTCTTGAACATGGCCATGCGCGTCTTGGCCTCGCTGCGCTGGATCTTGGGCAGCCGCGCCCGCTCCTGGGTCTGACGGCTCTTCATGTCCTCGATCAGACGCTGGTTGTAGCGCTGCATCTGCTCCATCTCCTACTCAGAGTGCATGCACGCACGCACAGACACACATAGAGAGAGAGAGAGAGAGAGAGAGACGCTATATTTGGTTTCACAGAGAAAACCTCATTCGGCATTCCTGCAAATTCCTGCCTTCTGCAGAGACCAGTGTGTGGCTAGTTCAGTCAACTAGTCGTAGACAACAATGCACAGTAGCGAAGTAACGTACTCAGGCACATGGTCAAAGGTGAGATATTCAGAGGCCAATACTTATGATTATGCTGACTTATCAAGGACCTGTTCAGCTTCATGGCCCATAGAGGTTCAGCTCATTGTCGTTGACTGGGAGAGCTGGTCCTTACAGGACTTATCTGAAATCCTCACTCACCTTCTCGTGTCTCTTCAGCAGCTGGTGTCTCTGCATGAAGTACTGGTCTTTGAGCTGCTGCTTGAACAGCTGGTGTTTCTCCTGTAGGTGGCGCTCTTCCAGCTCCCACATGGCTGCTTCCCGAGCTGCACAGGACACAGACAGACACAGACACACACACACACACACACACACACACAGTTAGGCTCTGTCTCAAATGACACACTATTCCCCGCATAGAGCTCAGCAGGAAACTCAGACACCGTGGTAAACGGTCTATAAATCCTATAGACATTTATGTTAACATTCTAAATTAACATTAATAAATCATCTTCAACCTCTATCCCTAATGTTGAGCAGCTGACTTCCTCCATAAACCGATCTTCACTCGCGACCAAACTAACACGTTTATGGATCTTCCAAGCCTTATAATTCATCTTGAAGATTTTCTGAGGGAGTTGACTTGTTTGCGGAAGCTGGAGCATATTAAAGGCTAAATCAGATCAGGCCCTGTTAGTGAGTTAGAAAAAAGCTGCTGTTTACATCTCCTAGCACGGCCTCACTTCACACAGCCTCAGGGCTGGGGAGCGACAGAGGAACGGCTGTTCACGGTTATGCTGTGTCACTGTGCATATGCAGTTTGTTTCTTGTAATCTATGGCCTTTTTTTCTTTCTTTTTTTTTAACCAAGAATTTGTTTGTGCTCGAGGAAAACCACAACTCAACAAGTGGCTTAGCTGTTTGTTGTCTGTACGTGAGCTGTTTGTTAGCTGTACATAAGGCTCTCTGAGGTGGTTGTGGTGATGAGCCCGGTCCTCTGAGTTCTACCTCCCACCAGCCGCCCCTGATGTACACAGTATGTAACCCCTGGGTGTGGTGTGGTGCTGTGTATCTGCAGAGAGGGCTTTCACACGGTTCAGATGTTTGTTTGTTTTCTGTTACCTCTGAGGAGCTGCTGTTTGTTGTTGAGGCAGTCTCTCTCAATGGTGGCCAGCTCATGTTTGTGTTGCTGAATGATCTTCTTCAGGGCGGTGTCCAGATCCTGCTGTTGCTTCTGGAGGAACTCTTGCTCCTGGAAAAATAAGAGAACGTCTAAAAGATGTCTTAGTCGTTAAACCCCCCCCCCCCCCGCCTCTCCAAAGAGGATTTGACTGTTCTCGAACACCCAGGATGGAAAACCCCCCCAGAAAGGTTGGAAACTAGAATCACAAAACCAAAAGCCAATGACCGAATATACACACTCGACATGAGAAACACTGCAAACAAACACTCGCATGCACCAATTGTTGATTCTAACGAGAGCCTTGTCTGTCATAAGCACTGAGAATTGGGACGTCTCTACCACTGTCGACCCTATTCCTCATCTGACTCTTATTCCAAGTCTGAAAGCACCAGAGCGACTCTATCTCAAGTCTAGTTCAAGGCTGACAGGGTTGTCTCGTTTGATGCTAACCCACAACCAGCAGGACAACAGGATATTGGCCTAATCAGACCAACAGTGTTGGAGCTAACACACCTGGACGAAGAGATACCCTGCTGCGTTTACCTCAGGGGAAGCATGGTTCGGGCTTGGTGAACCAGACAGAAGCTACCGGCAACTAACTAGCTAACGAAAAACAGGCCTCACTTCAGATGGAATAAGGCCCGGTTTACACAGTGCATGTGTGCGTTTCATTTCGGCGCCCATATTAACGGGTTAGAGCAGCCATACAGGCCGCGTGAGACGCCGGCACACCAGCTAGAGAATCGGATTCTCTGCAATTTTCTCTGCGTGCCGCGCGCACAAAGGCTAAACTCAACGTACAAAGGTAGGGCTGGCAGTAGCGGCTCCGCAGTTAGAGCCGCAGCAGAAACGCTGCCAGTATGGAAGCCGCAACAGTGAGACCTGCAGCAGTTCCGCCACGCACACGCGCTGCGTGTACTGTACACAGGCGTCCGGTCTGAACCGGGCTTAGGACACCTCAGATGTATGATGCGCGGGACTCCCGTATGGCAGGTAAGCTCCGTATGGCATTGTTTGGATTGTTTCCGAATATTCCTCTACAGAGTCATGGTTAAAATAATAAATGTGGCGATATGGTGCTGTTCCCTTTAGAGTGTTCTCAACGGATAAGCGTAGGTCTGTTGGAAGAACACACACACACACACACACACACACACACACACACACAGCTGGTAGTCACGGTACATCAGGACACATGAGAGTGGGAGGACAGCCTTAAACCAAAGAGAGAGCAGGGAGAGGGGGAGGGGAGGGGGGGGACAGCTCAACTCACATCTTGCATGGGGGCGTTGAACAGAGTGCAGGAGGACAAGTGAAAAGACTGAATCATACCGTGATGAGCCACGCCCTGTGAATTGATCAGAGCAGATTATACTCCCACCAGTAAATCACACGACGGTACACCCAGAGGTAACCACCGTACCGGGGACGACACACTCAGGGATGACACACTCAGGGATGACACACTCAGGTGGGTGGGAGAGGCACAGCAGGAGAACAGACGTTCTTGGAAAGCGCAAAGAAACTACTTGCTATCGCTAACATGCAGTGGTGGTATGTGTGTGTGTGTGTGTGTGTGTGTGTGTGTGTGTGACTGTGTGAGCGTATTCTATTAAACGGAATAACTTGGAAGAAGCCGTGACGTAATCTTGATAAAAGGGACGACGGTAGAAGATGTAATTACACTAACTCTCTTTTTAGAAAAGAACGTTTTAAAAGAAAACACCAGAGGAGCTTGAAAAAAAAAAAACAGAGGAGAAAATGTCTACGATTCAAAGTGAAATGTGATCTTGGAAGCCAGTCCCCCCAGCGCAGAACTAGACCAAGAAGTGAGTCTAAGTTGGAAAGCCACACCAGAGTTTAGCCGCAGGTATTACCTCTCCGTGTGGCGTTTCGATAATATCCTCTTTTAAGCGTTTCATGATAGCGTTTCTCACGTGTTTGGCCGACACTCCCATTTCCGGTTTGGCCTTTGGTGCAGTGGGCGTCACGATAAACGATAGGGGGGGAGGGGGAGGGGGAGGGGGGGATAACACAACACCGGTGGATGGACTTGTTATTGCATCACATTGAGGAGATCTGACAGGGCCAGACTGACTCAAACCCACAGGGTGGATATAGTTTATAAAGCCCTACAAAAGAGATAAAGCTACAGGTCTACCAAACACAGTGTGTGTGTGTGTGTGTGTGTGTGTGTGTGTGTGTGTGTGTGTGTAAACATGAGTTACAGACGCTAAAAATAGGGACTGTCGAGGATCGGGCTGCCCTATTAACGGGCCACACAAGGGATTTATACTTGTGGAGAGCACAAATGCAATGGTGCAGAAGGATATGCCTGCAAGACAAGCTCTTGTTGCCAAAGAGCTCAAACCTGCCAACTACCTCTTGGAAACACATCCTGCATACGGACGACACACCCACACATCTCTCTCTCTCTCTCTCTCTTCCTCCCTCTCCCGCCCATCTCTCCATCCCTGCCCCCTCCTTGACCCCCCCCCCCCTCCCCCTCTCTTCATCCCTGCCCCCCTGCCTCCCTCCCTCACCTCTTTCTTGCGGTTCTTGAGGATGATGTTCTGGAACTTGGACAGCTCCTTGTCCTGCTCGGCCTTGATGCGCTTGGCCTCGTCCCGGAGGCGGCTGGTGTGCTCCTGCTCCAGCCTCTCGATGGTCTGCTTCTGCTGCCGCTCCAGGTTCTCCACCTCCTGGTCGTACTGACGCTTCTTACTCTGGGAGGAGGGGAGGAGGAGGACAGAGGGAGGGGAGGAGGACAGAGAGAGGAGGAAATAGGGAGGGGAGAAGAACAGAGAGAGGGAGGGAGGGAAATATGGCATGTAAAGGATTTCGGTTCAGGAAAAGACTGTATTCACTACACCTTCAAAACTGCATAGGCTAAAGTTGAGTGAGGAAGCAATTTCGATTTTATTTTTTAGATTTTCTGACTTACACAGAAGGTTAACACCAACAGTTTCATTTTTTTGTTTTTTTTGTCAATCCAGCTCATGGAAAGTTCCATTGTTTTTGCGACCATTTGAAGCACATTCGTTGACATTCTAAAGGTAGTCTGCTCGCCACTATAAACAATAGGATTCTTTTGGCATCTTGATTGACAGACAGATTTACACCTCCAGGCAGGAAATAATTCATGTCGGCATGGCGACTTTAGAGGAGCGAGGGCTTAGGGAGGAGGCAGGTGAGTCTGGTGCAGGTAGGAATCGGAGTACAGGCTCATTCTAACACCTGGAACGGAATGAGGAATGGTATCAAACACACCTCATTCCATTCCACGCATTACAATGAACCCGTCCTCTGATCTCTACCCCCACCAGCCTCCCCTGTGGGGGAGGAATGCCATGCCTACGTGAGGCTGGCACTGCCTGGTGGAGGCTGGTGGAGACTGGGTACAGATGAACTGGTCTTTAATGGGTCATTCCAGAACTAGGTCATTATGCACTGAAAGCGAATGGTCGATTCACTAGCAATGAAAGGGAAATGTCTACCTCCACGGATACACAGTAACATGACCACACAATGGAGAGCAGTCATAACAGAGGGGTGTTGGAATTGTTTTCGTCGATAGCGGGGTTGCGGTTGGCAACGTTAGTGATCCACACACACAGGGGCAGCGAGACTCACTGTGGTCTCCTGCTCGAAGCGGCGGTAGATCTGCTCCTTCTGCTGCTGGAGCTTGTTGCTGAGTGCCTGCTGGGCTCGCTGCTCCTCCTTCTGCAGGAAACGCAGCTCCCTCAGCTCCTGGCGCCTGGGGAGGAGGTGTGGGGGGTGGAGGGGGAGAGAAGGCACAGGGGGGGGGGGGGGGGATAATAAGGGTGTGGGAGAGGGGAGAGGGATGGGGGAAGAGGGGGACGAAAGAGGGAGGGGGAGAAGAGAACCAGGTGGGGGGAGGGGAGAGGGAGAGGGTTGGGGTGAAGGTGAAGGGGGAAAGGAGGGGGGGGGGGGGGGGGGGAGAGAAGAGGGGCGGACCACAACATCAAATCAAACACCTCTTTCTCCCAGTGGCGGTTGACCCAAAACAAGGCAGAAGGAACTGAAGAAGCCACTCAGGGACATGGAGTAAGACTCGGAGATGTTAATGAAAAGTGCCGCATTCGAATAAAATTATCATTTGGCACTAACTCCGTAACCTCTTCCGACAGCTGCTTCAGGTTTATGAGTCAGCCTGGCATGAGAGACTACTTACACAGATATAAAAGCCACCGCAGTAAATTCAGCTCAATTAAGTCCTTAGCTTACTGGGAGAGAATGAAGACGGATGTTTTTTGCATAAGCATTTGCATATATATATATGTCAATGTGTAACGACGACGACCACCACGTCCATGAAGGCAGGTGAGTAATTACCTCAGGAACCTCATCTCCTCGTTCTTGGTGTCGTTGTCGGTGACGATCTTGGACGTGGTCACGCTGACCTCCACGCCGTCCACCATGAACTTACGCGTCTTCTTCAGTGTCTTCTTCTGACGCTTGATGTCCTGGGAACAAACACGGAATCAAAAAGATTAAAAGATATATTAAAAACATGCTCGTTATGCCCCTGCCCAGTTTTGCTCTATAGACTTATCGCTAAGCCACGCCCCTCCCCTTGAAAACTCGGACAAACAAACAACGCTTCACTGACAGTGACTGACTGACCGACCGTGACTGAATGACATTCAATGACTTACAATGGCGGGAGTTGGCAAATTTCGGATTTCTGATTTACCACAGCAAGTAATAGACATGTTTTTTTTAAAGATGACAAGAATATTTCGTCTAGAAGCTTTTCACCATCAGATATTAGCGAGTTGTTTGTCCGAGTTTTCTGCCTGTCGTGACTTTTGCTGTGATATGATTGGACAATTTCTATTTTGGGGCGTGGCTTAGCAATAGGTCAATTGAAGTGGTGGGTCTGAGGAGGCGGGGCCATCGGATGTGCTGCACCTGCTGCTGCTGTAGCTGCACCTGCAGCTGATGTCCTCCAGCTCCTTTTAAAAGGCTAGAGACTGTGGGACATTTTTTTGTCTACATTTTCTGCCAACATTTTGTTTTGGTTTTCGATGCTGTTAACTGGCATTCATTTTTATTTCCTCTCGTCTCTGTTTTCTTATGTGGTTAGTTTGTGTTTGACTTCTCCCATTGAAAATATGTATTTTCTTTTGGCTTTGCCTGGCAGGGCGGTGAGCACCGTTTCTCTTCCGCCCTGCCACTGAGAGTGCCTGTTGGTTTACTTTAGATGTAGATGTTTGTTTACTGGGTGTTGTGTGTAGGTAAGAGGGCTTATCATAAAATCTTAACCTGTTAGACGCCATTTCAGCGACTCTGTCAGTTTTCTTGTGGTTGTGGCTTTGGTATGGTATGGCTTTCTCGTAGCATTAGTTGCTGATGTCTAGTCCCTCTTGATTACTTGGCACACCGTGAAAAATATATATTTTGATACCACTGTACATGGTTGAATCTTAAACATTAAAAACTTAAAACATCTTAAAGCCTTGAATATTGTTGCCCTACTATATCAGATGAAGTCTCAGTATATTTCGTGGCTAAATGTGACAATTCTATTCATTCTATCAATCCTGTTCCTTCTGGAGAAAGCCTTCAGGGTTGACCCCATGGGGGTATTGCATGAACACCGCTAAAAGAAAATCCAGGCTTATTTTGATAAATCACAATAATGATTTCTGTTCCCTGAATGTGGCTGAAAGAAATCGCCGCTGAGTTACCATGGCAACTTATGCCTCAGAACTAACCTGGTAGCCTACCTACCAGGTTAACTGTCAAGACTGAGTTAGATGCGTGTCAAAAATGTATAACAACAAACACAAAATCCTGAAAGACAGTTCCGTCAAGCAGGCCCGGATTAACCCCCTAGGGTGACCAGACTTGATGTGTGCCCCCCCCCCAACTTATTTTTTCTTGATTTTACGCAGGCAAAGTCGTTTACTAAATCCTCAGAGTCCATCTCTTTGACCAACTCGGATTCAATTGCCAGCAGGGAATCTTATTCTTATCAGGCCTCTCTTATTGCACTATAGTTCTCTCTCAACGCTTTGGTAGAGTCAGTCCTACAACTCCATCCAGTACTGGACAGTGGTTTTAGAGTCCTGCTGATGTTCACATCCTTCTTTTTAAATATCCGGCTCCATCGGTGAGGGGATGCTGCACAAAACGCATACAATGACTGAAGTAGGTCAAAGAAATCCCTCGCATCCTTACAGCTATTAATGCTGTTTACACCGACAACATTAAGGGAATGTCCAGCACAGGGCACGTAATGAATCAGGGGGTTTGATTTTTTAAGATGCGTCTGGAGGCCGTTATATTTACCCGACAAGTCTAACCCCAGGTCATGACATGAACCATTCTTACTACACATTCAGGTCATGACATGAACCATTCTTACTACACATTCAGGTCATGACATGAACCATTCTTACTCCACATTCAGGTCATGACATGAACCATTCTTACTACACATTCAGGTCATGACATGAACCATTCTTACTACACATTCAGGTCATGACATGAACCATTCTTACTACACATTCAGGTCATGACATGAACCATTCTTACTACACATTCAGGTCATGACATGAACCAATCTTACTCCACATTCAGGTCATGACATGAACCATTCTTACTCCACATTCAGGTCATGACATGAACCATTCTTACTCCACATTCAGGTCATGACATGAACCATTCTTACTACACATTCAGGTCATGACATGAACCATTCTTACTACACATTCAGGTCATGACATGTCTAACCCCAGGTCATGACAAGTCTAACCCCAGGTCATGACATGAACCATTCTTACTCCACATTCAGCAAGACTTGCTCCAGTGTGGCTGTGAATGGGCTCGCTCCCTCGCTCGCTCTGCTGCCCCCCCCCCCCCCACACACACACACACACACTGTTAACTTCGGTGCTAATTTTAGGCCTAGGTGAAATAAATAAAAAATCCCAATTGTTGGGACATTTTTAAGAGTGGCCGTATGTCTGGAGTCTTTGCCTTGCTTAATTGTTCGCTTGGCAGAGCCACTCAGTTGTCGCCTGTACATTTTTATTTCTTCGTTGATAGTTTGGCGGCACTGCGTCATCGCACACTTGTCTGTGACTGGGGGGGGGCACTTACACCGAACTCGCAATTATTTATCTTTTTATACATGATAGCCTAAATATAACCGTTAGTTTTGTACCTGTGTGGATGACTTCCAGTAAATATAGCCTATATTTTAAAAATGTGCGCAAAATATGTTAAAGGTCTCTTCATTGTCCGAATAATTTGGTGCCCCCCCATTGGCTGGTGCCCCAGGGCGTTCACCCGATGCAATATATGGATAATCCGGGCTTGCCGTCAAGAGACTTTATGAAAACATTACGTCCAACCTCACGCTACGGAAACAGGAGGTATGCTCCTGCCCTATTGGTCACTTTCGTACTTATTGAAGTTATTGAAATAAACACTGTAGGACTTACTGCTATGGAGACGGATCCGGGCTCCTTGGTTTTGGTCAGGAAGCTAGAGATGGACAGGTTCAGGTCGATGCTGCTGTTATCCGCCGCTGACCCGCTCCCTGAGTCCCAATCCTTCTCTTTCGTTGGGGTACCCTTCTCCTCCACCACTGGTTTCTCCTCCTCTTTCTCCTTCACGACCACCGGCGATGGAGGTGTTGGTTTGTCTTCCACCTTGGTCTCCCCTGGTGTGATGATGGTAAAGTTCGGTTGCCTGTAATGGTCCGCATTGGGTACCGTGGCTGGTTCCTCGACAACGTCCATCTTGTCTTCCGCAGGCGTCTCCTTGACCTCTGACCCCTCGGCGGCGACCTCCGCTTTGGCCTCCGCTGTGTTCACCTCCTTCTCCTCCTCATTGGATATCGCCAGTTCTTCCATTTCCTTCTCGGGCGTGGCGACCTCAACCTTGGGCTCCGCCCCTTCTGGTTGGGAGTCTGCTGGTTTCTCTTCTGGTTTCTCTTCTGGTTTCTCTGGTGAAACAACCTCAGCTTCTGGTATATCTGGAACCGTCTCTTTCTTCACCTCCTCTGGCGTCGGTGTTAACACTCCATCCTCGACTGGAGCGCTCGGGGTGTCCTCCACCTTCTCGACCACTGCAGGGGCAGGAGGCTCCTGTACGGAGCCAGTATCCACGACATGGTTCTGCGCTGGCTTCTTGTTGGCTGCGGGGAGCACCGGCTCAGCCTTCTCTGGGACGGACTCCAGACTGGAGGGGGACTGAGGGGTTTTCTCGTCCTCCGAGCTTGCGACACTGCCACCAGACGGGGCACGTTTGTGACCCTGGAGCCAGGAGAAAAAAAGATTCTAAAGTGAGATTATGTCTAGCCGATACCCTACACACTATATCGTTTTGTCAACCTTTATGGCAATGCATACGAATGCTTCCTAGTTAAACGGTCTCCATAGAAAACACATGGTCAATCCATAAGCATATACAGTAAACCACTGAAGCGGTGTAACCTACCATATGTGTCTCTGCATCCTCCTCCTCCTCCTCCTCCTTGTGCTCCTCTATCTCCTCTGTGACCTCAGCGCAGGCCTCAGCTATCAGGTCCCTCACGGGTCGGTTGTCATTCACACTCGTCACAAACGGATGCTGCACATAACAAAGATATGACGACATATTAAAGATATTACTACAGTCAATAACGCTAGATTGAACAACAACAACACAATCAACAACAAGATAACAACAGTCCTTTTAGATGTACTTAATCAGCGACAATGTCAATGTCAATATATAATATAAGTTATACAGTCCAAAGTCTGCATATACACTGCATACACTAACACAAATGTACAAAAACATGTGCATGTTATGGGAAAAACAAAGTATAAACATAGTATATAACATTGGTATCTGTGTGTGGAGCAAACCAGAACAATAAAGTCAACATAAAAAAAGTGTGCTGTATAGAATGTCCAATGTGTAAATATTGTGTCGCAATCTTCAAACATTTTGATGATCAAATTCTATCATTACTTATTCATCGAATGTATGAGTTCACTTCCACCTCCTTCCATAAAACCAACATCCTACCTTCTTTGGCGTGGAAGCCTTCCGCACATAGTCTATAGCCAGGCTAAGGTTGTGCAGCTTCTTCTGTATCACAACCTTCACCGGCGGTACACTCCCGTTCTGTATTTTCACTCCCATTTAGCCTCCGCGTGTAGTACAATACCACCGCTGTTACTACGGATACTACGGCTCCTGTGTGTGTGTGTGTGTGTGTGTGTGTACACACAGCCTATCCCCTTACTGTTTCTCTGTAAGTAACTCAAGGCTGCTTACAAACCTTTTGGAAAGGTAAAGCCTGTTCTGCCGACGTAAGCTAAAGCTAGCGTGGGATGATGAGAGCTAGCGAATGAGCTAGCACAGCGGTACCTGACACAGATGCACTAGGCGGATGAGCAGCTGTCACCCTGGGGGACAATATGGTATTAAACTATTTAACAGCAGGTGACCAAGGGGAGGGGGTGAGGGATTGTGTCAAGATGGATGGGTGTGTGTGTGTGTGTGTGTGTGTGTGTGTGTGTGCGGGGGGGTGAATGAGGGGTGTTGTTGTTACCTGTAGGAGCTGGGCCGTACTCCATCTGTTGTCCACATTCTTATCCAGGCACCTCTTTAGAAAATCGCTGAACTCTGGAGACCTGAGAACCACATGCATGATGGGTAGGGTTCAACGTCTGGCCGCGGCCAATTAAAACCTTGTCAGTGAAAATGGACTCCAGTTGAACTCCATTGATAAGGGTTGCCTGAATACAATGCTTTAATATGCATGAAAAACAACAACAACAATTCTACTACTATACCTTTGAGGTATTAGGCTATACCTTCACTTACTTCTATGATATACTGTATTATTGAGAAATACATTACAGAGCAATCTTTTTTTAGCAGAACTTTCTTCACATATGTGACAGCAGCTGGTGAAACCGTGAAGAAGTCGTCAACTGACGGACCGTTCAGACTTTTATGTACAAATGTAAATACATTTCAGCGTTGTTGAAAATCAATGACCCACTCGCTAGTCAAGCCAAAACATTGCAATGCAATGGATTTGGTGAGTAATCCCCACGACTACCCAGTTAGTGTACAGTAGTGGGGATTACGGTACTCACTGAATCCATTGCATTGCAACGTTGACATTTATTCACATTTTTCAGAATAAAAGTCCGAACATTTGTATTGGTTGGCGACTTGTTCCCGGTTTCATCAGCTGCTATCACATATCATGAATTACCACAGGCGCATAACACTGACATACACTTCAGGGGAGGCTGGCGGGGGTAAAATCGGAGGACGGGCTCATTGTAATGCATGGAATCACAATGGAATCAGGAATGGTATCAAACACACATCAAAACACCAAAAGGACACCTCATCTCCAATCATTGAGGATGACTCCAGTCATCCAACGGTACACAAATATTCCTTAGTGCCACATCTCAGATTGGACTCCTGCGGCGGCGGTGGTCTTACCAGCGTGAAGGCTGCATCAGACCCGGGGGCTCGGCCTTGGCTATTTTCAGCAGGACCCTCATGGGGTTCATCTCATGGTTGGGCGGCTCCACCTGCGCCAGCTCGATCAGGGTGACGCCCAACGACCAGATGTCCGCCTTGTAGTCGTACGGGCGGTCCTTGGACGTCTCGCACATCACCACCTCCGGAGCCATCCTGGGGAAGGCCGACGAGGAAGGAGGGAAATCGCGTTAAAGGGCGGACGTGTGGAATTGGAGTCTTTTGAAATACATGAAATTGCTTTGCAACGTACTGTAGGTAGTTCTGCGTCAGTCAATTACAATTTCGCCCCCAAATGTTGATTGTTAATCACAATTTTACGGCTTGGAGCTGGAATTCTTTGTCACCTCTTTTACGCTCCACTCACCAGTAGGGCGTCCCGATGAAGGAGTCTCTCCTCTGTAGTGTTTTGGTATTCTTGGCGGACACACCAAAGTCAGCTGTAAGACACATGTGGTTGAATCAGAGCCGCGATCAGGAAGCCAACAATGCCTCGTTTGTTTCGCCCGCTCTTGACAAATAAGCCTCAACAAGGCCTTTAAGCGTAACCAAACAGCAAACGCTAATCTTGTTTAACGCTAGCGTCAACAACACATATGCGCTTAACCACACGTTTAGGCGTCGATAATGTGTACAATACAGCTGCATTATGACGCCCAGGCATTGTTTGTACCGTCAATATGTTTGTCAGTTGTTTATAATGAGCGTGACTCCGCTAATAAGACACCCTTGTGTTATGTGACAGCACAACCAGTGCTCTGTATTAGCAGACCCAAGGCTGTTACATCTATCAGCCGAGGATGACTCATCGCCCCTGATACACAGCCTACTTTATGACAGCATCTGCAGCCTTACTGCGTAGAGGACTCACAGGCCCCTTTCTCGATTGTTAACAGACTAAGTCATTCCTTGGTAAATGGACTGCACTTATATAGCGCCTTATTCCAAAGAGTTTTACAATGGCCTCTCATTCACCCATTCACACACACATTCACACACACCAATGACGGCAAGCTACCATGCAAGACGCCGGCCCGCTCGTTGGGAGCAATTTGGGGTTCAGAGTCTTGCCCAAGGACACCTCGACACGTGGCCAGCCGGGCATCGAACCGCCGACTTTGCCTCCATTAAGACGCTGGTTCTACCTTCTGAGCCACAGCCGCCCCAGATCTAGGTTCCTCCTCCCTAAGACATTCTCCACCGGTGCCCTTTTGATAAGAAGGGAGTGGAGGACAGAGGAGACGAGGCGAGGAATCGAGTTTCTAACAATTGAGAAAGGGGCACTGTGTGGGGGACTCAGCCCCTGTGTCCTAGCCAGGAGAGGGAACAATAACAACACACAGGCTTCTCCCAGACGCTTCCCAGTTGTTTAGAGAGGGAATTAGCATTGTCGCAATCGCTTCCATTCCTAGACAGTGTTTTCAGGAACTACATAAAACACATTTCGGCCTAAAATGGTATGGCAAACTTGATGAGCCAAATGTTGCCTGCTCCATTTCTACCAATTCTAAATGTAGGCTACATGGGCGGTGGTGAATAGTGGCTGAAATTCATAATGCACATTTAGGGGTGTGTCCAAACTCCCCTAACTGCCCCCCCCCCCCCAACCCTCCTGGTGACCCTGTCTTACCTAGTTTGACATCTCCGTCCAGGGAGAGGAGGATGTTCCCGGCCTTCAGGTCTCTGTGGATGACCTTGTTGTCGTGGAGGTAGAGGAGGGCCTGCAGGGTCTGCTTACACACCACACGGATCTGGGGCTCTGTCAGGGGCCTCTCCAGCTCTGGGGGGGGGGCACGCACATGCGCACGCGCACACGCGCACACACGCACACACACACACACACACACACACACACACACACACACACACACACACACACACTTAGCATTCCTCTCTTTGGATTTTCACTCCACTTCCCTTCCTCAGAAATAGGACTGGACTAGATTAGGCTTAACAATGAAGAATGCATTGTGTTGGCGGTGTGTGTACCATGTGTTTAGAACAGTAAGCCTACTGGCTGAGTATTGGTTTAATGCCATTTTAATATTTGAGATTCATGTAGCTTTCTCTCTTTTTCAAATGGAATGCAGAAGTGCTGACTCACCCAGCATGACAGCATCTACTGCTCCGCCTGCACAGAACTCTATCAGGATCTGCAGAAGAAGAGAAACATGAATTCAACATGAGTTTAGAAATGCCATGCCAGCTACATTCACAAACAAACAACAGCATTTTCCGTGTTTCCGTCTGAACATTACCATAGGTCTAAGCCTAAAGCCTTTTCCATTGTTAACTGTTAACCGTGTCAGACAGTCTTAAACAATGGAGCCTCAATGCGGCCTACAGTCGTATAAATCCAGTGGCCATAGAATCTTACTGCTTCTCATGATCAATAACAACAAGGACAACAACTTAAGTACAACCTATCCAATCAATTCAACCCAACCCAAGTAGCTAATCAATTAGCCTAGCCTAGTCATGCACCACTGACCAACAATACACCAACAGACAGTAACTTTAAATGTTTAATTTACTGTTATTAAATGTCCCCATTGTTTACTGTACCCAATTAGAGGCTTACACTTAAAAGGGGCCGGTGGCTCATGGGAACCAACTCTGTGGTCAGCTGAGCTCTGCTGTGTCCAAACAATTTAACAGAGTGAGTGAACCTCCCCTGCGTGAGTGAATGAAACACTCTGCTGAGCCTTTTAAAAGCTCTTAGGAGAGCACTCAACATGGCCGCCGAGGTAAGAGGATTTGCCATGAGAAGGGGCCACTCCGCTGCTCAACGCTTTGTTTTCACACAGGATCGTGGCTAGGCTATTAGCTTAGCTAGCCAGAACTTAGCCCTTCTGCTAAATTGGATTAGCGTTTCCATGTGCGCCGCAGGGGGGGCGGGGGGGGTAGTGTGGCCCCTACGGTACGGCATCTCGCGGCGCAGGGAGTGGCTCGAGGTCGCCTAGAAGTTGCCTTTGGGATAGGATTACCCATACAGCCAATCCTGACTTTAACCACGAGGGGGACAAATAGCCATAACTCATCTGACGATGTATCAGTGTGTTACAGGCAACATTTACCTCCTTCTAAGGAAGTAACATTAGCATTATCTTAGCCTGCCGCTGGAGATGCAACTAAGAAACAAACACAAAGGCATACGATAAGCTAACGTCATTGGCCTACAGTGTCCGATAGAGAAAGAACAGTAGGGTTAGCTGAACAGAAAGAAAATATGGACGACATTCGGCAGACATGCAGTATTGGACACAATGTGCTGTGAGAAGAGGAAGCTAAGTAGGGCACATTGCACACTTCCTCAAAGTCACGGTCATTATGAAATGATTGACCCTCTCCGTTCCTCTTTTTCAGAGTACTATCAAGGTCGATCATCGGTTGATCTGTTTGTTTACCACTCGAGGTTGACACCTCGGTTTCGGGTTACGGCGATGACCCGCGTGAACTTTTTCCAAGAGCGACAAGATGTCAAGCGTGCCCTTCCTGCACTCAAAACGCTACGGAACAAAACACGACCAGATCACTGATTCTATACCCTCTCTCCAACAGAACACTGGCAGCAGCAGTAGCCCATGTCAGCGGACCTAACCCTTGAGACAGCCCGGTCCATTCATGCGGACCCCCTCGTTCCTGTAGTGTTGTTGCTCTGGGGGCGTGCTGTTTGTGTTAGTGCTGCTGCCTCTACAATGGGCCCCACAGTGGAGCCTTACAGTCGCAGAGGGCAAGGCAGTGCTACAGGCCTGTGACTTCCTCTCCCACAGAGCACATACAGTAGGCCCACACCCTCAGAGAAACCATTCATCTGGTACAGAGAGAGAGAGAGAGAAGGAGAACCACAGCTTTACCACAACTATGGGTTGACGGTTTGATGGGCAGTAGTAATATTGTGGATACGCACACACATTTGGACCATAGCCCGGAAATTGACGTTAACTTGCAAAGTGGGTAAGAGAGCTAATAGTAATAATAATAATAATAATAATGCGGGAGTCAGGTCATTTACGCCTTGTTAGTGGGATTCAGGGGGCTCACACTACAGCAATGGCCGACTGTAGGTGGTTACAAATCTTTTTAATTTAGGCCTAATAAATGAGATATTTTATGTAGGCCTATAACAGTAACATTAAATGGAATAATAGACCTCATAACAAAAAAAATCCACCATCCACATTCTTGACTTGCGCACACCCTGCTGTGTTAGTACAGTAGGGTGTCTAGACGCTTCTGAATCAGCCTTTCATCTTTAGGAAGACGTCCTTCCCTGTATCTCTCCTACGGGCACACCCGGGAACCGTGTAAGCCGAGATAAAAATCAATACGCAACCTCCACTGGGCTGCTAGCCATTGTTCAGGAGACAATGAAGAGGAAAGGGCTGAGTACTCGCGGAATGGAGCCGTAACCAAACACTCGGGCAATTATGACGAGGGTGATATACAGTTGGCCTTCCTGGGGACGTTTGTAGTATCAAGGGCAGAGAATCACACAGTACCACTCATTCTTATCCAGCTCCCTCACCGAAGAAAGACTCCATCATCCCTCTCTTTTGTACTACCGTCCTCTTTTGAGGTCTTAGAAAGGAATATGCATCAGGTCAAAACAATAGGTGTCCAATACCAAGCCTGAGAAGAAAGGGAGAGGGACCCCTTTAGCACTAGTTAGATGCAATCCTACTAGTCATGGCAATCCCTGGGTGTATGGACTGTGGCCTATACCAAGCCTGAGAAGAAAGAGAGGACCCCGAATCATGAGCTAGGTGCAATTGTATCCCTGTGTGTGCGTGTGTGTGTGTGTGTGTGCTAGTGTGTGCTATTGATTTATTCATGACCACTTTCCCTTTTACAATGTTGGGCTATAATCCTTATCTAACTGACACAGGTGCGCCCGGGGCTAAAACTTCTGCAACCAGATCTAAAAGACCCTAATCAAAATTCACTGGAAGTGATCAAGAATTCTGTGCCAACAACCCCAAGGCTCCGACTAGAAAAAACTATGTGTGCAAGACGGGAAGCTTATATAGTACTACTAGATCAGCTCTTGCTACAAGGGAAAAAGATAGCTGAGCAAAAACAAAAGCAGATTAAATATAGGCCTATAGAACAACATCATTTACATGTTAGATGATGACTATAAAGAGGCTGCTTTGTGCTCCATTGTAAACATGGACTTTGACATAGAAAGTCGATAAGCAAAATACCAGCGGCGTGACAGAATCCCAGTATGAATAGGCATGTCATAACAACGCGTATTAGCCAACTAAATGTGCCACAACAATGCAGGCTGACGACTGAACGTTCTCTGCTTACACAGCACAAGCAGCACAGCCTCTGCCGCCCTCGCCGCCCCCCCCCCCCCCCCCCCCCCCCCGACTGAAACTCCCCACAGCCGCTGCTTCCTCTGACTGAGTCTCCACACACCTACTTACCCAGAGTTTACCGTCATAGTAAAAGGCATCCAGCAGCTTGACTATGTTGTGGTGATCGCAGGAGGCCAGGATTTCGATCTCGACCATGTAATCCTCAAGCTCCTCCTCCGTCTTGGTATCGATCACTTTGGCCGCCGCCAAAATGCCCGTCAGCTTATTCTGGGCCTAGCAGATACACACAAGATGAAGGAGAGTTATTTTAGGATCTTTTCATGATCAAAGGGGCAGTTGAAATCACTTTTTTTTATTATTATCAGAATACTACAAACATTTTACTATAACATTTGGAGAAGAGCTTGAGCAGCAAAAACGACAAGTTTTCTATGAATTTCATGTCACAAGAAATGAGATCAGCAAGGTCTAATTTCCAGGAGATATTTTCCCCTGTTTGTTTCTGGCTGCTCTCCATGCAGGATGTGCACAATGTCACTGTGGTGATGCAGCACTTCCTTGTGACCTGGGGTGTGTTCCGAGGACCCCGTCTGCCATTTAAATGCTGCTAACATCCTCCATTATCCAATCAACCACAGAGTGAATTCAGACAGCAGCTTCACTTTCACTATGAATCGATGCAGCGCTTTGAAGCCGACCCGTGAGGTGACTCATCAGGGGAGAGAACGTATTACAATTGGTATAATACAAAACAGATGGCCCTCTGCCCAGATGAATGGATATTACACTGCAATTAATTAACCTCTTGTAGACATACGTTGACTGGCACAACTGAGGTCAGACATTGACTATTGACTACTAAGAATAGGCTAAGTACAGTATTAGTAAATGGTTGATGTTTCCTCCTCCTTGCTTGTGCATGCCATACAAGGGCGTGTTTATGGATTCCTCCCCTCAACTGATTATCAAGACCATACAGTCCACTTATAGAGACACGAATGAATATATAACACAACACTATCATGTCATGGTCAAGACACCGTGTGATGACACTGCTATTACACGATTGTGTCAAAACAATAGGCTAGGGCTGGGGTAAACAAACGTTGGGTGGTTTAGCTAAAGCCGACCAGCCTCCCTCTCTGCTTGGCACAGCACTCATGGGTGATAACATTCAGTGTCAGTCATGCAAATTAAGCTTTTTGCTCCTGGCATGCATGGGGTCAGTGAAAACAATGTCGCTATTAGAATAATTTAATGTGATATAACTAACACACAGCGTGGACCTGCTGTGGGGATGAATAATCAAGGACAGAGGAAGAAATGGCCTGCCAGGCTTGTGTGTTGGGTGAAGTCGTACAGTTGCTAATGTTAACAAAATGACGAAAACAATGGCACTCATATCCTAAACATTGGCCTATAGTATGTAGTGTATGGGGCGGCTGTGGCACAGGAGGTAGAACCGGCATCTAATGATCGCAAGGTCAGCGGTTCAAACCCTGGCTGGTCACATGTCGAGGTGTCCTTGGGCAAGACGCTGAACCCCAAATTGCTCCCAATGAGTGGGCTGGTGCCTTGCATGGTAGCTTGCCACCATTAGTGTGTGAATGGGTGAATGAGAGGCCATTGTAAAGCGCTTTGGAATCAGGCGCTATATTAGTCAGTCCATTTACCATTTATGTAGTGTGAAGCCACATACAGTTGTCCGATGAAAGACAGGATGCAAGCATTATATTTCTTAATAGTTGGTTGCTAATGATAGCTTGCGTTGACAAAGATGTGGGTTCTGCTCAGAGCAATATCTCTCTCTAGGTCTATGGGCTAACTAGACTGTGACCAACATTGTACGAATGTGAGACCCTATTGCATAACGGAGGGGGTGTTGTTGGACTCGTTTGGGGGTTAGGTAAGTTATGCAGCAGGTCCAAGACATTTCATATTATGGTTGCAATGACACATTGTAATAAAACTGCGATCGGGTGATGGTTGACATTGTCATCGTGGCAACAATGATTCTCGAATCCCCAGACGCACATGACATGAACGGCAACATTGTAACCATCCTCAATTGGTTCATTGTTTATAAATGGAATGGATAGACCCACCTTGTATACTTTCCCAAAGGCTCCATCCCCCAGTTCACCAATGATATTCCAGATCTCCTCCGGATCCTCGTCTCTATGGACGTGCTCATACTGTTTCTTCTTCTTCTCAGCACCCAATTTAAATATTTTACGGAAATTGAAAAATGACATTTTCAAATCCTGAGTTTTGCCTCAGCTAGATACTGTAGTTCTGACGTCTACTTAAC
The DNA here is from genome assembly GCF_963989245.1 of Nansenia antarctica. Taxonomy (NCBI): domain Eukaryota; kingdom Metazoa; phylum Chordata; class Actinopteri; order Argentiniformes; family Microstomatidae; genus Nansenia; species Nansenia antarctica. The sequence continues at coordinate 15,500,735 of NC_137675.1, forward strand.
AAAAGATCACAATTTGAGCATTCTATTGCTTAGGCTAAGATGTGCTCACGAGTTTCGAGTTTTCTTTTGAGAAAAGATCCTCTGGCATATGCGATAGGTTACACTGTCAACAGTTCAATATTGTTCACATCCAAAGACAAATATTTGCTGACCAACCCCGTTAGTGTGACAATGGTATTACATGTAATCCCCCGTCTAATAAAACGCGGCTCTTAGCACCTCATGGGTTATTGTTGATTGTTAGACCGACAACAATAACACTGACATCTCTTTGGCATTGTAATGGATCTCCGTCCAGAGAATAGACCTCCACAGGGGCAGAGGAGCACGGGGAGCGGTTGTTGTTCAACTCTGAATAACCACGACCGGCCCGGTCGCTACGGCGCTCTTTCTCTTTCCTCTCTCCTCAACCACAGACAAGATAGTGAGGACCACAAATTGACGCTTCCAAAGAACTGTATTCCATGGAATAGAAAATATTCGTTTCCCCCCAAAGTCAATGCAATGTAGAATTTTCCCAAATAGAAACACCGTCGATAACTGTGAAACAGTCTTCTTTCCCACTGGCGAGGCACGGGGTCCAATAATCTAGCGGATTTGGTGTCAGAGGCGCGTGCGTTGGCGCGCAACTGTAGTTCTTTCAGTTCTTCATGTTTGACAGATGGCGATAAACAAAGCAAACAGCGCACTGCTGCCCCCTAGTACCGGAGGCCAAACGGTATTGTATTTGTGTGTTCTCAAACGGGTTTCCTTCGAGCTGAAGAATGAAAAAGTATTCGAACGGATGATACTGAAATATATGTATTAATTAATTTGATTATTATATAATGTAAGCATAATTGTTAAGTATAAACAGGGGTAGGACAGGCTTCTTCCTACTCCTTTTCGAACAATTGATAGGACTGTACTCTACATTAGTTATTTGTTATTTATTATTTGTATTTTTAAATCATGTTCGAAATAAAGATTAATTAATTCATTCATATTCATTATATGACTGTAACTTGTGTGTAACTAAGATGTTTTGGACAGATGTAGTTGGACAGGCTGCTTCTGACACCCTCCTCTCCTCCTCCTCCTCCTCCTCCAGCTCTACCTGGGGGGTGTCTCTCCAGGGCCGGCGTCCACTCCTCCTCCTCCTCCTCAGAGTCTCTGGATGCAGGAGGGGGGGGATATGGCCCCTGCGCCGCTGCATAAATGCAGGTACGGTGGAGGGCACCCCTGCGACACACACACACACACACACACACACACAAAATATTATATGACAGAGTGCACCAGTTTGGCTTGCACTGTGGCTATGAGGAGACTGAGTACCAGATGACACTATTAATGTACTGTATTCCTTTATTGACAGCATCACTATGACAAAGTGCATTAGATAGAAGAAGTGGAAGTATGTGGTGTTGCTTTGTCCATTGCAGATCCTGATTGTCTTGACCAAGACTCTCAGTGGTCATCAGTACCCTGAAATGGACTATGCATACAAAGTGTTGTCATTTCTGAATGGTGAAACCAGTAGACAAATACCATCAAATAAAAGCTGAGAATCTGTACTTTAGCCACAAAGCAGTGTTTGATTTCAAATCCAATTGGAGTGTAGAGACAAGTGTAGAAACGAGTGTAGAAAACATCCTTCACTGCCCCATTACTTACACTGGCCACTGTTTTTTTTATAGCATGTGCACAGAATATCAGTAGTTGGCTCAGAGCCAATTATTTACATTGTAATATCAAATAGTGCACATACATTTTAGAGGTGTCCTAATCGCACCGTTTTGTTGGCCTCTGTCAACGCAAAGTTGTTATGAGAGCTGATGCCTTGGTAGCAGTGCTCAGTCTGATGCCTTGGTAGCAGTGCTCAGTGTTATTCAACAGTTGCATGGCATCCGTCAAAAGGAAGTGGAGAGACCTGTAGGGGAAGCTGCTCTTATTGAAAAATAATCGATCAGAATAAGCCTGGATTTTCCTTAAGCGACGTTGATGGAATACCCCCTTGACCGCTTTGTTGAGCTTATCATAGAAGTTGAAGTCGCTGGTGAAGGTTGCTATGGCAACTACTTTATTAGAGTGCTTGCTGTAAACCTAGGGATGGGCAACCTGGATGGCATGGGAGCCTCAGATGTTATGTACTGGCCAACAGGGGGCCGCAGATTCACTTGGAAGACACACGCACTCACACTCACACAAAATAATGTTAAGCTTTTAACTTGCACGTTCAATATAAAGGGATGGTGTTTACTTGGTTTAAATACTATGATATGGGTTTCGGGGCAAGCACACTTCACCATTTCCACAGAAATTGTATCTCTCTACACAGTAAATTCCCCAGTGTTAAATATGCAGTGTAAAAATACATTGACTCTTTCCGAGTTATTACAACAACAGCTAGAGTAATATTCCCTCCAGTGTTGGTGATAATTCAAGGAGTTAATTGACACGGTGTCAGACGCACTCTGGAAAGCCCCGCCCATCATTTTTCAATCAGTCCCACGTAGTTTCTTCAGTCACGTGGTTTCTTCAACCCGAGCAGAATGTTTTCACAGCCCATTTCACTGAACGCCATTTTCGATTGACTTCGAACAACTCCGGTAAGTTTCTCCTAATCATCTATTAATTAAACGGATACTTTGGCATTTCAATAGAAGCAGCATTTTAGAATAACTTTATATTGTTGTTCACCATACACTCCAGCTGATCTTATATCTTAAAATACTGGTTTCCAAAGGGCTAACGTCACCGACCATGTGGAGTGTTCACATTAAGAGAATTAAGGCAAGTTAGCTAACGTCTAACTAGACAATGTCAGTAGAGGTAAAGTTAACGTTCTTAACAGAGTGTAGAGGGGTGATTGTGTTGTCTTTTTTGTAATGTCTCTCGATTCCAGTAAAATACGTTAACAACGTGCACGTGTGGGGAGTTGGCTAAGCTAATATTAGCTTGAATGGCTAGTTTACTTAACATGTGCGCGGGGAATATCCTACAACGATTAGCGTTAGCATCATCACAGAAGATGTAAATGAGCAACATTAAACTAGCTAATTGGAGGGTTACTGTTGTATTCTTTATCTAGCCTAACGTAGCTAACGTTCATAGATTCCAGTGAAAGAGCAAAGACTGCATTGCATTGTGTGGGGAGTTGTCGAAGTTATCGCGCGCCAATCAATCCAATCTGGCAACACTGAACTAGCTAGCTCGCTCCTCTCCCTGCAGTCAGTCTTTATTATATTGTACTGTGAAATGACCATAGCTAAGTAAATGAGTATTGGTGAAGAAGTTAGTTGTCTCTTGTAATGTGTCATGATTGAAATACAAATGTAATGCTTTTTCATCCATTGTGGCCTATCTTGTATCACTACTTCCAGATGCTGATCAAGGTGAGGTTCAATGGTGAACAAAAATATGTCAAGATCATTGACCTGACACTTGACAACCTTTTGACTGAAGGTAAGCTTTTAATTTGCGATTTAGTCTGATTACTTTTACCATTATGATTGCAAATCTAATTGTAGGCTGTTGTTTTAATGTTTGTCACAGCTTTCCTGACATTTGGAATCCCAGTTACCAGTTTATCAGATGCAAAGCTGTATGATGGATCTGGATCTGAAGTTGATGGGGATGTGTTTGAGGAGGTGGTGAAAGAGCCAGATCTTGGTGTGTTCAAGCTCACACTGGGCAATGAAGGCATGTGCTGGTCTGATAGAGGTGAGTCTGGAGTCAGTCTTTACCTCAGTCTGGTAGGGGTTAGAGTCAGTCTGATAGGGGTTAGTCTGGAGTCAGTCTTTACCTCAGTCTGGTAGGGGTTAGAGTCAGTCTGATAGGGGTTAGTCTGGAGTCAGTCTTTACCTCAGTCTGGTAGGGGTTAGAGTCAGTCTGATAGGGGTTAGTCTGGAGTCAGTCTTTACCTCAGTCTGGTAGGGGTTAGAGTCAGTCTGATAGGGGTTAAGTCTGGAGTCAGTCTTTACCTCAGTCTGAACCACCAGGGGACGACTCAGTCTTATCGTGCGTATGAAGGCAGCGATGCCCACCTTCCTCTCCCTCTCTAGCTTCTGCAGCATCAGTCCAGGGCTATGGTGGTGCCGGTTCAGTGTAGTGTGTGAAGTTCAAACTGCATAAATGTATGAACTGTAAAAACAGGATATAGTGGTTGGAACTATAGGGTGGGAACCATCTATGTTTTCAAGTCTTGGTCACTTGTGGCATTACTTTCAATATAACATTTGTGTGTATTGTGTATTTTAGCATCTCCCCTGATGAGTCCTTCCTCTGCCGGTTCTGAGATGAATGCCTCAGGCCTTGAGTCGGATGATACAATAATTTTGAGCGAGGATGGAAGCCCTTCAAGAAAAGGTCAAAGATCTGATGACGAAGCAAAAAATGTATGTTTGTAATTCATTCTGCAATTCATGTGCCTGAAAATGGATTTTAAAGGGTTAGTTCACTATTTTGAACATTAGACCCTATTTGCGGTTCCTCTACCATGAACCTGAAACATAGAGACCATCATTTCACTGATCGCTCCATTATTGAGTTAGCAACAGCTTTTCTGCAGGGCTACAATAGAAGTCAATGGTACCAGTAGCAGCCACTACCAAACTCAAAATTAAACTCTCGTTTTCAAAGTCACGAAACTCAGAGTGGTCACTGGTGTCCGTTGATGTCCTGACAAAGAAAATCTCCGCAAAGTATGCTTATCAGGTTTTATGTATCATTTAGCATGGAACTATTTTCAGTGGAAGCATATGGCTGTACTGCGACTGAATGCTAAATGATACATAAAACCTGATAAGAAGCATGCTTTTTTTGTCAGAACATCAACGGACACCAGTGACCACTCGGTGAGTTTCCTGACATGGCTGCTACTGCTACCATTGACTTCTATTGTAGCCCTGCAGAAAAGCTCTCTTTGTTTCAGGTTCATAGAGGGACCGCAAATGGGGTCTAACGTTCAAAATAGTAAACTAACCCTTCAACACTGCTGTTTTCTTACAGCTGATAGAGAGCATACTCAATAAGAAACCTGGTGGAGAGGTTGTCATCAAGGAATACTCCAAATCTAAAAGCCTCACTGACAGCGCCAGACGAATGATGATCAACATTCTTGTTTCAGAGATGACAGAGACTCGTGGGTAAGTTGAAAGGAAAGATTCATAATGAAAATTGTAGAGCAGTACTTGCTCTGCTGTTTGTTAAGAATGATTTCTGTATCAGTATCTCAGTCAAATAATTGGTTAGGCTACTGCTGGCCATCCACTGCTATTGGGAGAAGATTTCTCTTGTATCAAACTCGATTGTCATGATACAGCTTCTAAAATCACTCCTGATATATAGCTGACAGAGTAGGAATGCTGCTTGTGTATATTCATTTCAGGACAGCACCACCGCGCAGTGTGAGGGAAACGTTTGCACGAGACATCGTCTCCTTGTTCCCATACTTGAAGGATCCCTACACCGAAAATGGATATGTAAGTATATATTACAACTGATAAAGAGCATCTGTGTTTAATTTGTCTGGTATGGTATCTGAGCAAATGAGACTTGGTTAACTTTTTCTTTAAGATTAGTAACCACGTTCATCTTCTTAAGGAACATTATTTCGACCCCAAGAGTGGAGATGGATACCTCGCAAATAGAATCAAAACCATTCAAACGACCCACTCAACTATACTCTGGAGGGCCAACTGCTGAGAGGGAGTCCAGTCCATCCACTTCGGTTACCCTGAGTGAAGACCAGTGCAGAGAGGCCATTTCTCTTATGAAGCATTCTTCTGATGAAGAAACGGTCAAACAGAAGATGAAATCGACCTTTGAGTACAGGAAGAAGATGACCCACGACCCGATTAAATGCTCCACCATCCTAACCGAATTTTTAACCGCTTTCTGGATGTGAAGGGCTTGGTAAGACTTTTTTAAAGAACAGTTTTAAATTGTATACATTGCGTTTAATCTCTAGATGCCAATTCAGGTTGGCCAGTAAATGTAAACAAAAACAATACTTCCGTAATAGTAGTTGTTCGATTCATGTGTATCCTGGTGATTGGCCTCCAAAACGGTGTTTGAGAAAAAGTTAAATATTTTGTGAGAAAGAAATTGACTTGAAACTCAAAACAAATGTTTTGTTTGTTGTCTTGTCTTATTTTTATGCGGTGCAGCTGCTTCTATACGTGTCATGTGTCCATCTCTGTCCGTTCGTAGCATGGCAATACTGTTGCAAAACAGCAGAAGGCAAGTAGAGCCTGTACTGCTTACTTCACCACCTGATTTTTTTCAGATTGAACAGGATTTTGTGCTCCTGTTTGGAGAGGAGACATCAGCCAAGTTTTTGGAGAGGTGGTCAACTACATTCAAGCAAAAGATCATCACGCTAAGCAAGACCCTTGCCAGTCAGGGAGCTGAACTTCAGGAGCTGATCGAGATGGCTGAATCTACAGTTGATGAGGGAGCTGACACAAATGCTGATGGTTAGATGATTAAAAATGATCATTTATATTATTATTTAAAATGACTCTGAAATGTTAATGTCACTGATGATGGGAATGAACCATTTTACTCAGGATATCTTCTTTGTTTAGGATGGGACAGTGACCTTTCCTCTATCCTTCTCCTGCTCCATTTGATTCCTCCTGCATGTAATGTAAAGGTCAGTAACCCAAAGTGCAATATAGGCTACAGACAAGACACTAATGTTTTTATATAACAGATATGCTCCAAAACAATGCAATGTGTCCTCTCACTCCATACAATAGGCTAGGTGACAGTCAGTGCCTCACTCACGGGTAGCTTGGTAGGCTACCACTAGCTAGCCTTTAGCTTATCACCTCTGCTCTACCACTGACGTTAGCCAGCTAGCTAAATACACTTGTCATGCAATATTGAATTCATGAATGCGAGCAAACACTCACTGGCTATCGCATTACATTACAGTCATTTAGCTGACGCTTCGCCAGAACTCACACTAACGCATTTGCATGGAGAGCAGGAGACCATGGAAGGGCTGAGCCCAGCAGGACTTATATAATAAAACAATAGGAAGTTAGCTGTAACCCTCCTCTATAGAAACATAGTTAGTGTAACCCTCCTCTATAGAAACATAGTTAGTGTAACCCTCCTCTATAGAAACATAGTTAGTGCTCTGGTTCTTAGCACAGCTACGCAGACTACAGCTGGACGAGCAGCGTAGTGACAGTCAGCTAGCGGCAGCAGCGAGCTAACCCTGCTAGCTAACTCACTAGCATGTCCAGACAGCAGACAGCTTCGCTCTCAAGGCTTTTGAGTAGCATGATTTAAATGTAGCCACCGCGCCGGTGTAGGTACCGGATTTTCCCACTTTTCCGGTTCCGGTCATAGGTTCTGCCCTTTCCGGCCATAGGTAGCGCTATGATTCACTATGATTCGCGATGCCTACACCGGCCGGTGCGTCAACAGAAAGTAGGTTTGTTATGGAAACAAAACCCGACAAAAAAAAACAACGAATCGATAATGGCATTCGTCGCCAACGAATTGCATTATCGATTTATAGCGATTTAATCGATTCGTTGTTGCAGCCGAGCCTTGCCGTTAAAGTCAACAAGTGCTCTTGGTGCTTTCGATGAGTTGTTCAAGATTCACTTCGTTTTTTGTACTGCTTACAATACATCTCTGCGCAGCATGTACACCTTTATCCAGACAACTGTGTACAACATAGACATAGGGAAGGTGAAGGAAACTCCAAGGGTTGCTGAGCTTAGAGCCAAACTCCTGCACTAATGCCTTAGAGCAGGGGTCTTCAACCTTTTCAGCCCAAGGACCCCTTGGACGAGAGACAACCAGAACAGGGACCCCCACATGTAATAAAAAAAAATTAAATGTCACATTTTAAGGCCTATAATAACTTTATTCACCTTATTAACCTATTTTGTCACGACCAGAGGTAGGACCCAAACGCAGACACAGGTGAACAGGTAGGAGTTAAATAATAAAGGTTTATTTCTAGTAACAAGGCTGATGGGAATAGGCAGGTGGGTCGTCAGGCAGGCGGGAGGTCAGGCAGGAGTAAGGGTCGGCAGACAGGTGGGGAATCAAGCATGAAGAATGGTCGGCAGGCAGGTGGAGTAGTCGGCAGACAGGCAGGGGGTCAGACAGGAGGAGTAGTCGGCAGACAGGCAGGGGGTCAGGCAGGTAGTCAGGCAGGCAGGAGGTCGGCACTCAGGGAATCCTTCAACAGGGACAGGGAGAACAGAATTAGGCAAGGGAAAATTAATAAGTAACAGGCTAATTACTGGGTTATTAACCTATGTGTTTATGATTGATAAAACGTTCATGCATAATTATTATTGGTTATTATTATTATTATTATTATTATTATTATTGATGAGGCTTATATTTTCTATTATTATTATTATTATTATTATTATTCAACAATTAAACATTTAGCTTCAGGAAGTCAGGTATGCTTGCCAGATATGCCAGTTTAAAGACCCAGGCATTGTCGATGAAATGCGCAGCCAGCTCCGCGCGGTTTTGGACAATTAGAAATTTGTGGATAGCTGTGCGTAATTCAAATACTCGTGCCAATACGGATCCACGGGAAAGTCATCTGACTTCTGAATGGTAAAGGAGCGCTGTGTGTTCCTCTCCTGTAGCGGCGCATAAAGAAGCGAAGAGGCGAGTTTGTAGGGCACTCTTCTTAATAAAATGTACAGCCTTTACAACAGTGTCCATAACTTCGGCAAACTCAGCACTCATTTCTTTAGCGGCGAGGGATTCTCTGTGCAGCATGCAGTGAGTCCACATCACTTTGGGGGCGACTTTTCTGACAAGCGCCATCAGTCCACTCTTTTGCCCAGTCATAGCGCGCGCACCGTCGGTACACACCGCGACACACTTTGCCCAACGTACGTCATTTTCACCGAAAAAGTCATCAATCACTTTGAAAATGTCAGCACTTGTTGTGCGTTCAGGAAGCTTCTTACAAAACAAGAACTCTTCACACATTTCGTCTTGGTCAACAAAGCGTCCACTGATTCATCCAATTGGAGTGCAAATGCCTCCGCCGTTTGTAATTTCTCAATTAACTGCACCCTCACATCCGATGCCATTTCACCAATTTGCCGAGCAATTGTTGTGTCTGACAATGGGATAGTCTTCAACTTTTCTGCATATCCATCATTCCCAAACATGGTCTTGCACATATCAGTGGCCGCAGGCAATATCAAATCTTCTGCAATTGTGTATGGCTTTTTACACTGGGCAACGCGAAGAGCAACTTGATATGAGGCTTTCAAAGCAAGCTCACCGACTTTCGCAGATTTTCTTATCATTGTCTGTTGGCCTTGGAGAGAGTGCAGACGAGCCTGAAAGTAGTCCAGTGCTTTATCTTGTAAGTGGCCATGATTCGTCTCCAAGTGTCGTTGCAGCTTTGATGGCTTCATGCTTTCGTTTGAGAGCGTCGCCGCACAAACAACACACACCGGCAATTCCACTACTTCGGTTTCTTTTGAAAGTAAATCCAAACTTTAGGTACACTTCTGAATATTTTCGGGACTTTTCTCTTTTGCATTTATCTGCCCCTGGGGCAGGCGCTGCTGGGGCCGAGGTGGAAGGAGTAGGCCTAGCCGTTGGATCTCGAGCTCGGTCTCGTTACTGTTACAAATGTATCCATCCTGCTTCACTAATTAATAGTAGTAACTAATAATGTGAAGTTATAATATAATTATTGGACTCGGACAACTTGCACACGTTTAACTCAACCAGTTTAATCAACACTCAGCTTCAACAGTGCCTCGGGTCATTACCCATAATGCAAATAGTAAATAGTACATTTTTATTGTAAATAGTTTTTTGTCAAAATTAGCTTATTATTGCCTATTAATGCTTGTAGTTTACTCAATATAACTTTTGTTATATTTTTTAATTGTCACAAATTATTTTGGTGAAAATTGTAAATTATTCTGAAAATTTTTGGCGGACCCCCTGCAGTACCTCTGCGGACCCCCTAGGGGTCGCGGACCCCCGGTTGAAGACCACTGCACTAGACCACCACTACCCCCACTCTTTAAATGGGCGTGGCTTGCGTTTCTGGGCGTTTCTGAGTGTTCCAAATTGGCATGTCTTATTAAATGACCAAAAAAAGGCTTTCTTTCAATGTTTAACTAAATTTTACTAATAATATTGCTATTTTAAAGTCAAGGGGGACGTGTCCCTGTTTGATGGAGAGGTTTATTATGTGGGGGATGATTGGGGTAATGGAGGCAGCTGAGTCTTTTAGAAATCTGGCTGGAATATTGTCATGGCCCGTGGCCTTTTCTGAGTGTAGAGCGCCCAGCTTTTTAAACACCTCATCGTTTGACACCATGGAGAGTTTAAAATCATCTTTGCGTACACCCAGTTTATTGTAGAACGCACGGATGTGCTCTACACTATAACGCCCTGAGTGGGGTGGTAGATTGTTAACTAATTTAGTGGCTATGGTTGTAAAGAAAGTGTTTAAGCACTTAGCCACATCCAGCTTGTCTGTAAGGAGAGAATCTCCAGATTTTATGCTGATGTTTGTAGACCTGGTTTTGAGTTTTTGACTGCAACCTAGTTGGCTATTAACTCTTTGACTGCCAGCCATGTTCAGAGCGGAGAGCTCCACACTGCCAGACTTTTGGGGCATTTTCGCTGAACTTTGAAGACCCACCAAATATTGAATTTTCGGACTACATAAACATTGAACATATCTACCAAAACTTTAGACTCTCTTCTTTCATCAGAAAAAGAAAGTTTGTTTCTAGCCTCTTTGAGTGTTTAGAAATCGGCCGTAGAACATAGGGTGGTTTCAGCAAAAACACCTGATTTTGACCAATAAACAGAGAAAACGAGCTTTTTCTGCAGAACTTTTTATTTAATTTTATTTTTCTGCACTTTTTCTGTATCATCCGACTCTGAACTGTTTGAAGAGTCGCGCGATGGCCGCGCTGCTCCGCGATGCTCCGCAATGCTCCGCGCCGCAATGCTCCGCGCCGCGTTTGGCACATACCCTGATCCGTTTCGCCATTACTACAACCCACAGCAAGCCACTTCCTTCTCCAGGCTTTTATCGAACTACTGCCCCCATCTGGGACCGAAATACATTACACCCAAGTCTGAAATTCACTCGCTAGGTGTAGAACATGTCAATAACGCGATCCCCGCGAAAATTTTTTTTTTTTCTATAAGACGCCAATTGGCGTCTTTGGCAGTCAACGTTACTATTCTATAAGACGCCAATTGGCGTCTTTGGCAGTCAATGAGTTAAGTAGCTTCCAAAGGTCACGTGGTTTGTTTAAGTTTTCTTCGATTTTGTTATCGAGGTATTCTTTCTTAGCAGATTTGGTCATGGTAATTACCTGATTGCATAGTTTGTTGCATTGTTTTTGAATTTTCTCAAAGTGGGTTTTGTGATCTTCGTTTAAGTGTTTCACTAATTTTGATTTGCATTTTTGAACTTCAGAGCATTTTAGGTCTCTGACTTTCATAGCATTTAGAATGTCCGAATTCATCCATGGTTCCGATCGGGCTTTAACCCTGGTGGTTCTCATGGGGGCTATACTGTCAATAATATTTAGGAATTTGGTTTTGAAACCTAGCCATGCCTCTTCAACCTGTGTGCATTTTAGTTCATCTAACCAGTCTTGATTCTCCAGTTTATGGTTTAAGGCCTCACTAGAATAGGATTTAAGGGATCTAGTGGTTACAGTTTTATGACCGCCAGCCTTGGGTTTATGTTTTTTACGAGTGCAAAAGATCATGTAATGATCACTTAGCCCACATACAATAACCCCACTCTTGGAGATTTTGGACTCATCCGATGTTAGAATGAGATCTATGGTGGTTTGAGTAGAAATACACACCCTAGTGGGTTTGGTAATTTGTTGACGGAGACCGTGTAATTCAGAAAACCTAGTGAAGGATTTGAAAACGGATGCTTCATTTCTGAGCATGTCCGTGTTCAAATCCCCAATAAGAATCTTTTCCACACAGTCAACGTCATCCAAGCACCCCTCAAGAATATCATAGAAATCATTCTGATCAGGAGGTCTGTAGATAGTACCAACCAGCACCGGTTTTGCTTTGTTAAAGATAATTTCAACCCAAACAGATTCTAATTTGTCACGATTCAGGTCATACCGGGTGTTAAAGATAATATCGTTGTGAATGTACATGCAGACACCACCCCCATACCTGTTCCTGTCGTTTCTGATGGCTGTGTGGTTAACTATTTCAATCTCTGGGTCTTTGATTGATTCATCAAACTTGGTCTCAGAGAAGCTCAAAATGTGAACCTTGCTGTCATGGAACATTTCTCTGATTTGGTCCAGTTTAGGCACAAGACTGTTCACATTAAGGTGAACAATATGCAGGCCCTTACTGCTGTGTCCAAATAAAGAGTTCATGTCCTTGACTTGGAAATAGTCACCACCATTCAGGTCATCGTCAAGTTGAGGATTGGGGGATGGGGGGGGTCGCCCATTGTTCAACGGTTTCGTTAGAGAGTCTCCGGGTGGAGAAGGGGGGGGGGGGGTCGTCGTCGGGTGGGGGAGGGAGGGGGGAGGGGGGGGGGGTCGTCGTCGCCGGGTGGGGGAGGCCTCTGTGTTCACTAGATAGTTGGTGGAAGTTAGGTGGGGGGGTAATGTTGATAGCATAGCTACCCTTTGTTTTGTTAGCCTCGTCTGAATCCAGGAAGTCCGGTTTGACCGGTTTGACGACAATGGCTTCAATGGCGTCGCTAGTAACATTTGCCTGGGAAAGGCATAGCTGCTCTCTGGCCAAACGTGTAGCCTGCCTGGTTGAGACTGGTCCGGGATTCAGCTGAATGTCTCCCGAGAGAAGTAGATAGAGACAGATCATGGTCCTTCGGTCCATTCTACCTGCCGGGGGCTTGTTTTTCCGCGTCGGGTCCGCAGTCAGCGTTGTGTGAATAGCTGCCGTTCCGAAGTTTATATACTTCTTTGCGGCGTGGAGATAAAAGTCGCTATGGGTCTCATTTTTTCCAATAAAGTTTGTCTCCTTCTCCATAAGATGTAAGTTCTGTGGTGATTTAATGTATAAATCCGTAATCCACAGAAGGAACAGGAGAAAGTGTGGAATAATCCTTGCTGTTGCATTGTTGCAGCAGGAGGAGCGTTGAGAGATGCGACCGCTCATGTCTGTGATCGCGAACAGCTACTTACCTCAAACGTAACTTAGATAACAAGGCTCTGTATTTCACAGATGTTTGATGTTTGAGTTGGGTTTCTGTTAGCTAAACTTAAACGAGGTTGTGTCTCTGAACTGTTAGTTAAAGAAGTTAGAAAGGTTCCCCTCTGGAACAGGGAGTCAAAGAGGGGAGTCAAACAGGGTACAGTTCAGGCATGGGTAGGATGCTTGCAAACACTACAAGGGGTGTATGTGTGGTTCTGCAATAAACAGAAAGAGGTATTACAGTACACATGTTACTAATAATACAGTACTGATCTACAATATCAAATGCATTCTACAATACAAAAGTACATGTAACTTAACCATACACATTAAGCTACTTAACAGTACACTTTGCCATACAATCTGAATTATAACACCAACTTAAGACAGTACTCAAATAACAAACTCTGCAGCGTGAACTGCGCCAAACGAGCTTCATTGAAGAGCACGCAATAACGGCGGCCATAGAAAGCACATGTCCAAACTAATTGCTATTGCTAGTATAGGGTGCAGAAAACGGCAGTATCCAAATCAACACAACAAATATGTACAACCTAAATACTGGGTGAAACATTGTACTTACAGTAGTTCAGTGACGCACATTTACACTGTAATGCTGCACAATGTTTCTAACTGATTGAATTGGTAACACGAGAAACTTGTGTGGTACTTCCAACTTCTTCTCCGATCTGAATCAATGCGGCCCAGATTCCCAGAATGCACTGCGCACTTAAGGTGGCAGGTGATATTACGCACCTTAGCTCTTAAGGTGGAAATGATAACCAAATATAACCTAGAACATTGGAACCTTTCTAACAATACTACATCCCCCCTTTTAAGCATTAAAAGTCTCTCTTGGGTCAACTGAAAATTAGTCTCTGAAAAGATGAAACAGACTAAGTGTCACTGGGCCTTATGGCTTCAGTCGATGGATTGATCTTCTTCTTTAAGAACTGTACTCACTACTAATGTATATGATCTAAACAATAACAGTGCAGACCTGACTATAACTTGTCAAGTAACTTGTGAACTTTCACTTGGAGTAAAATCAAACTTGTAAACATACCACACTTTCTAAATGTGTCCAACTATCATCTAGTAACTAACTAAACTAAGGGTCAGAGGTCACCAGTACTTAACCCTGTTGGAGCACAACCTTCAGCGTTGGCCCATCTCAAAGTCTTGGTACCTTGCCGGAAGCGCCACAGCTCTGCCACTTCTGGTGCGGCAGGTAGGAGTGGAGCTCTCGCACTCACAGGAGGACGGGTGCTGAGCTGGATGATCCGGTGACTCTGGGGGTCCTCCCAGCGGGCTCACAGGTGCAGGCTGCTCCAGTGGCTCAGGATCTCTCTCTTTTTTTTATAGAATAATCTTTTCACATTTAGTAAAAAAGACAACACTTTCATTCACATTTCTTTCGTTTCGTCACGTAGAAAATTCAGATACTGCATTAAGCAGACCTTTTATAATTCTTCTAATAAAAAATAAAAAAACGACACATAAAAGCCACTTTGCAGACTTTTTTTTCTTCACATAGGAAATCATCCAAACCGATTTTATGAATTAATTCTACAAACATATCAAACCACTTCAGCAACATGAAAGGAAGTTTGAAGGTAAAGCTATGGATGACGGAACTTTATGATCACAATGAGATACACAAGTAGGTCTACAAATAAATGGGCTATTGCCTCTGTGCAAAGTGAAGATTGTGGAGGTAGCGCTTATGCTAATAACAAAACACTCTTGAGAGGCTGGGCGATAAAACCAACACCTATTTGGTAACAGAATGCATGACATAAATAGCAAAATATGTTACACTTTAAAGGCCTGTTTCACTCTAAAAGAGCATTTATTTTATGTGATTAACCACATCCAATCCATAAGACGCTTTTAAAAGTATTTAGAAACTTGCAGCAGCCACACTTTCCAATAATGTAAATGGTTTGGATCTAATTTATGGCCAGAACCTGGATACAAACTTAAAAAGTGTCTTGTGTATTGACTGGAATAAATGTAAGAGTTAATCACAGAAATTCGATTTTAGAATGAACTATCCCTTAAATGCCAGGGAGGCATCTTTCAGCAAACCACTGTAGAAGAAGAAATAATGACTCAGATAAAATCAAGCATATGAGGTCAAAACATTGAGGCCATTCAAGTAAAACATGCAAAAATAATAATGATTCAATAACAGAGAAATGATGTTATTGAAACCCCACGTTAATTGGACATAACAGGAGAGAAAAAAGTCTAACCAGTGTTAACAGCCGTTGTCCTCATGTAGCTAGTAGTACCGTAGTACATCTTCAGGGTTGTAATCGTAAACCGATTCATTCGAGAATTCAGGCAGGGAAAAACTAGGGCATTCTCGGAAATACATGCTGTGGTATATAGTTGTCACATCGTCGCTGATTCTAGTTCCAATAAGATGCCCTTATAAGGGCGTTCATCATGCACACTAACACTTCTGCCTGGGAATCTAGTAGTAGTAGTAGTAGTAGTAGTAGTAGTAGTAGTAGTACATGGCACAATCACTTTGTCGAGACACTTATTTTGCCGGTTAATTACATTTATGGGGGTTTTGTGAGTAAAATGCAAGGATTCAGATCTCTACTTCAGAGGCGCGAGAGCAGCACCCTTCTAACATTTCAACAACACAGGAGGCCAGTTATAGAAGTTCTAGCGGTTGGTTGGTTGGGTGCTTGGTAGTGACGTCGCTGTCTAGCCTGCCAGCTGGATAACAGACACCTCGAGGGCGGGGGGGGGCCGAGGTGACAGCAGCTGACTCCAGGCCTGTAGGGGGGGCTGATGCGGAGTGGTAGGGTAGGGGGGGTATGGGTAGGATGGGGGGTGGGGGTCTCACTGGGCCTCTCCGTCGTCGTCGTCTGAGACCTGGTCGGGGGGGATGGCCCGGGTGTGGCTGGCCCGGATGCTGGTGAGGTGGGGGCAGGAGTTATGTTAAGTTACAGGTAAAATAAGATGATAAATCACAACACAACTCTGGTTGCTTTCTAGTTCAACACTCTCTCACTGCTGCTACGGTAAGATCTTATTCCATATGATCAACACATAGCATAGCATTGATGCAGACTTGGATGAATACGCCTGAAGCCCTCTAACCCTGTAGCTGGCTGACCTGCCTTGTAGCTAGAGTTGGGTACCGTTTGGGTTTTATCCGGTACCGGTACCTAACCGATACTTTAAAAACGGTACCGGTACCAAAACGGTACTTTATTCGGTACTTTAGATTTTTTAAAATGACATATATATATATATATAATAATAACACGGTCGACAACATTAAACAGCTTTTCACTTTTTTATTCCTGAGGCACAATATATATTAGTTAAATATACACTCAAATTAAAATAAATGAAAATAAAACTCCTGAGCCTTGGGGACTCCATTAAGCTGGGGGTGCCTATCGTTGGTACTGATGTCGAATACGAGTTCCCACTTGTTCGGCAGCCCCTCAAGGACATCAGAATATTCTTAGAAAGGGGATCTAGTGAAGAGGCCTGCATAGCCCCCAGAACCAAGAAGACCAAGAGGAAATATAACTCTGATGAACTGGAACCCTCCACCTCGTCAAAATCCAAACTCTGTTGCCGCTCAGCTACTACTACTCCCCTCCCCCTCTCTGGTCCATGACACATGACGATTCATTTTTCAGACACAGTAGTAGGATAAGGATATATCTACAGGATATATACATGATCTGACACAGTACCCGAATATCAAGAGATCCCCGATCATGTTGTCCACCTCGCAGAGACGCAGCCACACATCCGCACTACGTCATCAACAGACGCGTCGAATCCTGGAGTGCACTGTCCAATCAAAGGCTTGCGTTCGTAAACTCGCTCTGAGAGCGTCGCAGCGCACACTGGGCCCGACGTCATAAGGGGAGCAAGTCATTTGATTGGACAGAAGGCATTCCACGAGTGGTGATCAGAATTCCAGAACGAGTTTACGGAACGCACCCATAAGTCGAGCGTCGCGTTACGCCAACCCGCTAGCGGAAGTTGCTATTAGCAACCTTCTCGTTATCCTTCCGTACTCACTGCTTTCACTGAGTGGAAATTTAACAGGCGATGTGACGTCGCGAGATAGAAAAGTACCGAAATGAGGCACCGAAATCTCCTTTGCGATTCGGTACGGGTACATACCGAATGTAAAGTAACCGGTACCTACCGGTACCGATTTTCGGTACCCAACCCTACTTGTAGCTAGCGACCACTCACCTCTGAACTCATGTTAACTTTCGGCTCCGTCGCTCCGTCGAGCAACGCCATGCTGAAGCTAATATTCACAGGATTACAAGCTGCAGTAATTTGATGACGAAATGGTGATGCATTATGGGTGTTCAACTGAATACAAAATCACCCAAAGAAAAGTATCTTTTTCGAATATAAGTTATTGTATTTTTGTATTGATTATTTTCATTAAAGATGATAATTTTAATAACAATCAAGCAACATTTACATTTTTATTCATTCAGGGTAGACCCAACACAACAAACCATTTATTTTTGTTTTTTATTATTTATTTTTTGTTGTTTTGTTTAACAGTTAAAAAATCTTAAAAAACTTCCTCTGTCCGTTCTCCTGAACCATGTCGTAACCGGTCTTCTCCATCAGCTCCAGAAGCGCGGCCTGGTTCGAGCTCTCCATCATCTCATCAACGCTGTCCCCGTCCATGACTACCTTTACTCCTTAACTACCGACGGGAATGACCCTCTGGAATGTCCCATACGACACAGCAGTAGAACACAGGACACAGTGCCAGTAGAACCTGTAACATAAGTTTGGACGAGATAAGATGATGACGAGGCTAACAACAAGAGGCTAACAACATCAAACCAACAAATATAAACTCAACAATTAGAATGTATATATTTAGCTGCATTAACCTTATTGTAACATGTAAATACTGATACTCACGGACAACAAATCCATCCCACGTTTTCAAACGAAGAAAAACAAACAACTCGAATAGTTTTCAGCGGTGTGTTAACATTCACGTTCATGTGGACGTTTAGGTATTAGCTGCCTAACTAAGAACTGTAGCTACTACCGGCTACAGGCATGTCCACACAGTCCACTCACAAAGCGAACGGTTCATGTGGTTAGCTAGCAATATCTGATTGACCTGCTTATCGACAGTGGTTTATACTACTAGTCATGTGATTACCTTGTTAACTACAGTAGGTTAAAACTGTTATAATAGTTATAACATAAGTAGTTACCTTGTTAACTACAGTAGGTTAAAACTGTTCTAGTTATAACATAACTGGTTATGTGATTACGTATACTAGCTTATAACAGTTATAACATAACTAGCTAGGCAGATGGCTAGGGTTATCTGGTTACCTTGTTAACTACAGTAGCTTATAACTGTTAATAACTCATCATTATAACACAACTAGCTAGCTAGGTCGCTAGCGTCATCCGGTGTTCAGGCGGTAATATGCGACACGACCCGGCTTTCTGACTAAAACTATCTCTGGATGAACCTCACGAACAGCTAGATACTTACCACAGTTAGGTTAACTCTAATATGATCTGTTATATATATTAACTCTATATAACACTTACTTTAAAAGACAACAGTTGTCTAATTTGAGCAGAAACTTACGTTGAGCAGAGGACAGAATGATGTCAAACTCACCTCAGATGTCGAACTCCCCTCAGAGATCGTCGAATGCTCGAGAAGTCCTGGACGCGATTCAGCCAATCAGCGTGTGTTTGGAGTCAAAAAGGCGGGTTAATTACTTTCAAACAATAATAATAATACGGTAATAACCTTTATTTGTCTAGCACTTTTCCTGCAAACGTTGCAGCTATGCAACGTATACAGTTATTCAGTTATGAATAATGACCAACAATCAATCAATAAATATCTAGATTTACACACAGAAAACCTTGACAAATGCTTTCTTTTATTCACATAAATCCACAATTTCATGCCAACATTATACATCTTAAACAGTACGTGGTCATTCATATGCCTATAATGTAGGCTTACACATTGCATAGTAGCTTAGTTAAGTGAAATAAATGTAAGACATTACATTCTACTATTAGTGCTAGTCAATTATTGTTAACAGTAAACTGAATGGCAGTTTCTTTAAGCACATTCATAATCCCAAAAAGTCCCCAGGTGTGGATAGCCTTGACATTTTTCATCCCCACATTTCTCTTGGCTGGGCTGGGCTGGGCTGTACTGAGCTGGGCTGTACTGAGCTGTACTGAGCTGTACTGGGCTAGGCTGTACTGAGCTGTACTGGGCTGTACTGGGCTGTACTGAGCTGTACTGAGCTGGGCTGGGCTGGGCTGGGCTGTACTGGGCTGGGCTGGGCTGGGCTGTACCGGGCTGGGCTGTACCGGGCTGGGCTGGGCTGTACTGGACTGGGCTGGGCTGTACTGGGCTGAGCTGTACTGAGCTGGGCTGTACTAGGATGGGCTGTACCGGGCTGGGCTGTATTGGGCTGTACCTGTACCTGGCTGGGCTGGGCTGTACTGGGATGATGATGAGGACGGCTATGAGGGAGGGGATGAGGACAGCTGTCAGGCTTCACAGTAAAGCATGTCAGGTGTTTCCCACAGAGACAAGCTCAACAACAACCCTTTAGTCTCCGAAGTACTAATGACAAAATAAATGCTATGATGACACGGGGCGCCTGGGTGGCGTAGCTCACGTAATCGCAGGGTCCCTGGTTCGTTTCCGGCCATCGACCTATCCTGCATGTCATCCCTCCTCTCTCATCCATCCTTCCTGTCAAATCTCTACTGTCTCTATCCCAATAAAGCAGAAATGCCCTAAAAACCCAAAATAAATATCAAAAACTTCCCATTAATATTTCAATATTTTATTCAATCATCTTATCTTAAAAAACAAACAAATGTAACAAGAAACAAAGTATGCACTGCAGGGCATTATTCCATAACAAAAGGTATCCCAGGTGTCTTAACTGTCTTAACTCTCAAAAGTTTTAAGCAAGAGCTTGTTCAATTAAAGTAAAAGGAATAGTGCAGCCATCTGGGGTGTGCATGGATCTGGGTTCCTTTTGTGGAAAAGGTCCTCACTGCTTTGCCTCATCCTGAAAAAGAGACACATAAAGCACATTAGAATAATGATAATCCATGCTTTGACCGGGCACACTTAGCTGATACAGTATGATGATGTAGTCTAGTCACCTTTATAGCTGATGCAGTATGATGATGATCACAAACTTCCTGCTCGGTTTTTGCTTTCTTCTCAGCCTGGGGTTCCCCCACGTGGTGAGAGAGAGGATGTTTCACAAGGTCTTTGAGGAGTGGCCATTAGGCACTTCTTCCCTCTACTGTTTTTAGAATCTCCCTCCCCTGGGTCCTCCTTCATAGGGACAATATCATATGTGTTCTCTCCGATGTTAGCGTATACCTTGCAGCCTGGAGACAGCGAGTCGATCTCTGAGGCCTTATCAAGTGTTATGGTCTTTTTTTGCTGCTGTGATTGCTTTGGGAATGTTAGGGCTTGCCTTGTTTATATCACTGCCAGGGGACTTGACATCTAAGAGCTTGATTCTGAAATCACCCTGTCGAGCCGGTGACTTCTCTAGAACGGTAGTTACTTGCTTCTTGTGGACCCCTACTATGTCATGATTTTCTAGGGGCAGTGAAGTGCTGAGGGGTTCAGGGATGAAGCTGCTCGTCCTAGCAGGTGTTGTGGGTGTATTGCATGAGGAGACTCCAGCAGGTGAAGGAGGGAAATTGGAGCTGGTGTCTGGAGACACCATGGGGCTACTCAGAGGGCTGTGGTCTTGCTGGGTTTGAGGGGAGCAGTTGAGTTGGGACAGCTTCCCGCTGTCCTTTTTCAATGGGGCTGGTTTAGTTTTCTCTTGAGTGTATATCTCCATGCCATCCACACAGCCCTGTCTACCCAGCAGCAGTCACCTAGAGCCCGCAGGGCCAGGTGGTTCCGCTTCATGCTCTTGTAGCGGACCTTCTCCCCTTCTGCCAGGCGGGCCCACTCCACCACGGAGAAATGTCTCCGCACGTCCTCAAACTTGTCCTCCTAGCGGGGAGAAGGCGTGTCAGCCTCCAGCATAGGTGTGTGTCCTCAACACTTCTCATGCATAACTACTACTAGTGCAGCGTAAACTAACATTCTACCTGACATAACCTGGCTGGCTGGCCTGCCTACCTGTAGCTCTCTAACCCTGTAGCTGCCCTGTAGCCCTCTAACCCTGTAGCTGGCTGACCTGCCTTGTAGCTAGCGACCACTCACCTCTGAACTCATGTTAACTTTCGGCTCCGTCGCTCCGTCGAGCAACGCCATGCTGAAGCTAATATTCACAGGATTACAAGCTGCAGTAATTTGATGACGAAATGGTGATGCATTATGGGTGTACAACTGAATACAAAATCACCCAAAGAAAAGTATCTTTTTCGAATATAAGTTATTGTATTTTTGTATTGATTATTTTCATTAAAGATGATAATTTTAATAACAATCAAGCAACATTTACATTTTTATTCATTCAGGGTAGACCCAACACAACAAACCAATCCTTTTTTTTGTTTTTTTGTTTAACAGTTAAAAAAATCTTTAATTTGCAACCACAAATTTGTATGCACTTTGTATATTGATGAGCTGAATACAAATGTGCCTCCCCTCCCTTCAGTCCAGTAGATAAGAGCCTAAAAAATACCTCATTGTTCACTTTTGAAAGTATGCATGAAAATCAGCACATTATGTATCATTTTTCACACTGAACAAAATCTGATAGTGCCAATTTAGCCTGACCTTTTTGGCAACATTTACATTTTTATTCATTCAGGGTAGACCCAACACAACAAACCAATTCTTTTTTGTTTGTTTGTTTTTGTTTTTGTTTTTTTTGTTTAACAGTTAAAAAAATCTTTAATTTGCAACCACAAATTTGTATGCACTTTGTATATTGATGAGCTGAATACAAATGTGCCTCCCCTCCCTTCAGTCCAGTAGATAAGAGCCTAAAAAATACCTAATTGTTCACTTTTGAAAGTATGCATGAAAATCAGCACATTATGTATCATTTTTCACACTGAACAAAATCTGATAGTGCCAATTTAGCCTGACCTTTTTGGAGCCTGCAGCACCACCTAGAGGTTAAAGCCAGAATATAAATGCATACAGCTTAACAATTATAAATATTTACATTTGGGTTCCAATTTGGTATAAGAACCACTGGGAGAAGTGCTACCTATCCTTCTTCAGTCTTCCTCTTCCTGGTTCCTCTACAACAAACCAATTCTAACCACTTTCTCAGAAATCAAGTAGTTCAGGGCTTCTCTTAAGCCAGTTGTTGAATGTAAAAAGTGGGGAGAAGGCGTGTCAGCCTCCAGCATAGGTGTGTGTCCTCAACACTTCTCATGCATAACTACTACAACACAACACAACAAACCAATTCTAACCACTTTCTCAGAAATCAAGTAGTTCAGGGCTTCTCTTAAGGGCTTTCCCATTATCGGGCCGATAAATATCGGTGCCGATAATATCGTGCATCCCTATAAGTTCATTGTTTCACTGTTCATTACTTGGCTAGCTACCTAACTTGCTATATAGTCTTTATTAATACTTATCCGCTCTCTCCTTTTTATAGGGAGTAGTTTTCAGTTTAAGTGTTTCACAGAAACCTGTTTACTTTACCCATAATCTACCCTAATCTTGTTTTATTTATATTCTCCCGTTGCCTCTGGTTCTTGTCCCCCTGGTTTATCATAGTGTTACTCACCATGTCCCCTAGATTCTATATGGGGTTGTAACAAGTGGGGGCTCATCTGGGATGGGTGGACAAGGATAAAAGCGTCGGGTTTGTTAGGATCAATTTACGTTTATTGGATAAAGGATTTTGTTAGTGTTGACCTTGTCTCCGGTGGCTATCGTGGTGAGTATTGCTGTCTGGATGTCTGTGGTCTAGCCTTCAATAAGCATTGTGCAACTTCCTCTGTCAGATTAGGTGGGTGTCCAGCTAGACTGTATCAGTTTTTCCTTCGGGCACCCTGTTATTATTTTGCCTTTGTTATTTTCGGAGCGAATCCTGGGTGGGGATAGAGTTCCCTGTTGGGGGCAGGCGTTTCAGGGTCTTCGGGCCACTGAAGTTTAGCCTTTAAAGTCGCCTCGTGCCCGGCAAACTCCAGAAGACAGGTAGTAATAGTTTTGGGCTAGGTAGGACAGGGGAAGTTGTTTTCGGAAGGCTGGGCTTGTGTTTACATGTCATGTGTGTGGTATCCGGCATCAATGGTCATCTCGTTGCTACCGGTGGATAAGGTCAGGAAGTGAATGAATGAATTGTGATAACTAAGCTACTTGTTTTTAGCAAAAACCAAATAAATAATATGCATCAGTCAATACAAAAATAAAGACTTTTAAAGAACCAAAAGTTTTATAGAACTTTTACAGAAACTAGTGCCAAATGGCTGCTTAGTCTGCAGATAAACAGAATGACACAAGGCACATAGTAGGCTACACTAGTATGCTTAATAAAGCAATTGAAAAGGGCTGGGCTCTCGTATGCGAGTGGTGTAGCCCATATATGCATTGTGCGCATATTATGTGCATATACGACACGCGTGAAGCATTTCTGCGACACGCGTTTCTGTTAACTGTTTTCGTTCCCTCATCGCTGTATTCAATGCCAAAATCATATTCCTTCCATACAGCGTGCTTGCAATGGTGAATCTTAAGGTGACTTATGAGATTCGTTGTGTTGTAACTCCTTTGCCCTCCTCTCCGAACTTTTGTCGAACATGTATTGCAAATTGCAAACGCACTATCTGCCTCAGAAACTTTGAAGAATGTCCACACCGGGGAAGACATGTTTCGCTCTCGTCTATACACTGCGTGGCTGTAAGCAGGCGCAGCAGCATGAGCACGTCAACCGGAACCAGAAATATTTCCGGCTTCATATTATCGGCTCTATATCGGCTAAAATTTAATAAAACCGATAAATATTTAATAACATTAATTTCCCATTATCGGGCCGCTAAATATCGGTGCCGATAATATCGTGCATCCCTAATTCTGGGTGTACAACTGAATACAAAATCACCCAAAGAAAAGTATCTTTTTCGAATAAGTTATTGTATTTTTGTATTGATTATTTTCATTAAAGATGATAATTTTAATAACAATCAAGCAACATTTACATTTTTATTCATTCAGGGTAGACCCAACACAACAAACCAAATTTTATTTGTTTTTTGTTGTTGTTGTTGTTTTGTTTTGTTTAACAGTTAAAAAATCTTTAATTTGCAACCACAAATTTGTATGCACTTTGTATATTGATGAGCTGAATACAAATGTGCCTCCCCTCCCTTCAGTCCAGTAGATAAGAGCCTAAAAAATACCTCATTGTTCACTTTTGAAAGTATGCATGAAAATCAGCACATTATGTATCATTTTTCACACTGAGCAAAATCTGATAGTGCCAATTTAGCCTGACCTTTTTGGAGCCTGCAGCACCACCTAGAGGTTAAAGCCAGAATATAAATGCATACAGCTTAACAATTATAAATATTTACATTTGGGTTCCAATTCGGTATAAGAACCACTGGGAGAAGTGCTACCTATCCTTCTTCAGTCTTCCTCTTCCTGGTTCCTCTACAACAAACCAATTCTAACCACTTTCTCAGAAATCAAGTAGTTCAGGGCTTCTCTTAAGCCAGTTGTTGAATGTAAAAAATGGGGAGAAGGCGTGTCAGCCTCCAGCATAGGTGTGTGTCCTCAACACTTCTCATGCATAACTACTACTAGTGCAGCGTAAACTAACATTCTACCTGACATAACCTGGCTGGCTGGCCTGCCTACCTGTAGCTCTCTAACCCTGTAGCTGCCCTGTAGCCCTCTAACCCTGTAGCTGGCTGACCTGCCTTGTAGCTAGCGACCACTCACCTCTGAACTCATGTTAACTTTCGGCTCCGTCGAGCAACGCCATGCTGAAGCTAATATTCACAGGATTACAAGCTGCAGTAATTTGATGACGAAATGGTGATGCATTATGGGTGTACAACTGAATACAAAATCACCCAAAGAAAAGTATCTTTTTCGAATAAGTTATTGTATTTTTGTATTGATTATTTTCATTAAAGATGATAATTTTAACAACAATCAAGCAACATTTACATTTTTATTCATTCAGGGTAGACCCAACCAGGGTTCGAGTTATAAGCTGAGCTTTGTGGGGGTCTCCAAAATAACAGTGCGAAATGTTCAATTTTTGATAGTCTTGAAGACATCCTCCATGGCAAGAGGTATCACTCCTGGAGTAAGATTGCTTCCCATCATGGTGAAAGTCTTCCCAGATGAAGTTTGTCCATAAGCAAATATTGTTCAAAAAGTTGTATCCTTCAACTGTGGAGACAACAAGAGGTTTTGCAATGTCCTGGTACAGCTGATCAGTTGTTTCTTCAGCACTAAATACTCTGTCGAAACTAGGGCTGGGCAAACGATCAACATTTCTTTTTCGATAATCACAAGAATTAACGATCAATTATTGATTAATTGATAAGCTTTTTTTTCATTAAAACAACGCCTAGGGCAGAAATAACATTTCTGTACGTTATTCTTGATTTCTATGCCCCTGGTTATGGAACGTCGTGATGGAATAGGATATGCTGGCTCGACTATTTGCATAATACCCCCCACCCGACTTGGCTAACTAAATGTAGGTATTTAGTGAATGTAAAACTGTTGGATATGATATCGAGTGGGTTCTTCATCGCTTCGTTTGTCGTCCTATGCCAAAAAACGGAAAACACATTTTTTTCACAACAAGACTTGTTTGGCTCGATTGCGAGGTTTCACAATGGCCGAGATGGGGACCTATTAATCAAACGCTGTCACATATGGACATTAGCAGTCACATCCTGCCTGGACTGGACTTTGAACCCCATTAATAATAATGATGTTAGCTTTGGCCTCATCTCAGTTCCTGATCATTATTGGAGATGCAATGTTTTGAAACTGATCCTCTCATTTACATTCACATTTTTGGCATTTAGCAGATGCCTTTATCCAAAAGCGGCTTACAACAAATATATTTGTCTAAGTAAGTGAATCATCTATCCATCGGTCATCGCAAGAAAAGTAATCTCTGCTCGGGCCAGAGGCCATTGGCAGTCATAATGCTAGAAGAAGGGTTTTGTGGCTCCTTTATTTTTATTCTTTTTTTTTATATACAGTAGAGAAACTGAACAGGGGGATGGTGAGCTTTCAAAGGGGACAGTTAAGGTGTAGCCTGAAGAGATGGGTCTAAAGTCTATGGCGGAAGATAGGGATTGCTCTCATACTAGACACTTCCAAGCGCACTGACTGCCCCCAATTGGGATACTGTCATTTCATTTGAACCACATAGAATGTGTACTGCCTACCTGTATAGCAAGTTAACAAAACAGACATTCATACTGTACAGTGAAAAAAACATTTTCGAATGGATATGCATGGATGTAGAAGATGTTAACCATCTCTACAGTACACCTGTTGTTGTAAACCACAGTAGGTTGACACAGGACCAGTGTTGGGCACGTTACTTTAAAAAAGTAATTAGTTATAGTTACTAGTTACTTATCCCAAAAAGTAACTGAGTTAGTAACTGAATTACTTCATTATAAAAGTAACTAGTTACTAGGGAAAGTAACTATTGCGCTACTTTTTAAAGTAAACATTTAACAATATGAAGTGCTTTTAAATCTTTGTAGTGTAAATTAAATAAATCAAACTGTCACACAACTTAAGACAACTGGTAGACAGACTGTAACTTCAAGTATTTTCAACACAACAAAAGTAAACAGTTAAACAATATGAAGTGCTTTTAAAGTAGTACTGAAAAAATAAGACATGAATTTCTTGGACAAATCCAACTTTAGCTCCTAAACATTCATTCATTCATTCATCTATCCATCCGTACACTCCTTCCTAACACTCATCCATCCATGCATGCATTCATTCATCCAGCCAACCCAGTCATCTAACCATCCTAGCCAATATGAAGTGTTGACACTGAACTATGGTTGGCTTATGGTTGGCTTACCATGAAATGTTCTCTACCATAGCCAATCATGATCACTTAAGCGGTTGTCTCGCCCCTCCCCTCCCCAACAAACAAACAAAAAACACCTTTGCAGCTGTGACTGAGGTCGGATGACAATGAGAAGCTTCAGTAGTAACGCGCCGCATTGAATTACCGGGAACGGTAACGGCGTTATAACAATGGAAATAGTAATTCATTAGATTACCCGTTACTGAAAAAAGTAACGCCGCTAGTAACGCCGTTTATTTTAACGCCGTTATTCACATCACTGCAAATAACTGTTTGGCTATCCTAAGTAAACAACACAAAATCCTAGTAAACAACACATGTAACTCACTAAAACTTACCCAAGAACACAGCAGAAGGTCTGTCTGCAGACGACTGTCCCATGAAAGTGAACTGATGTGGAGATCAATGTCTGAAATCCTGTTGTCTTCTTGTCATCGTCAGATTCGGAGTTCGGAGTTCCCGTTATGTATAGTCCAATATGAAGGAGTTCATTAATTGCCCACTGTCGATATTTCTACCGGCTTCATAAATTCGGTTTATAGCGTTAGCTAGAGCATCCGCATCCATCTTGTAAATTTGTCAACAGGTCCAGGTGGCTACTTAAATACTGCTTTGTGGTTGTGAGAGAGATAGTGTATACTAGGGTTGCATGAGAGTTGAGCATGGCCTGTGTGTGGAACTGTAGCACAGTGATGGAGTGATGAATTAGATAGTTTTTTTGCATCTTAATTCTTCTTCTGTTGTTTTATCTCTTTTGTTGTTGTTTTGTTTTTTCTTCTTTAAATTTACAATAAAGCAGCCAGAGGATGTTTTTGCCTTAAACGCACCACTCGAAGAAGGTTTGCTGAATGGTTCTTAAACATTATTATTTCAGCATTATGTAAAATAAATAGCTTTTACAAAGCTTGGAGGAGTTTGTTATGGAGTCTTTATTCTACTACACTCACTTTTACACAAGCTCCGCCCACTTTTACACAAGCTCCGCCCACTTTGACTTAAGAAGTTGCACGTCATTATCCTGTAATCATCTGTAAATTTGTCATTAATCCTAGTTTAGAGCTTTTTTGTTTGTTTTGTTTTTAGGAAACCTATCTTATGAGTTATGTCATTCAGATTCACCACATGGTAGCAGAAACAGATGAACTTCTCTTAGACACTGGGTCTATTCAACATTCCATGCAAAAGCTAAAGAAAGAACCACTCTACTTGGATCAGTAGCACTCTGCCTGAGGAAGACATAATGGCCATGTCCTCGAGTGTCAAATAAAGAGAATGACTGATAGTGGGTGACTTGGTGAAAACACCGTTAGTCATCAACTACGTTAAATTAAGAGTTTAATTAGATTGTATCTCCACACTGTTGTAAAGAAGAAACTATAACCAGCATGAGGTGAAATGTTTATTTTTATTTTTTTATTACTAAAAACAGCAGCACAAACATTTAGGGTAAGGTAACCATGGCTGCAGCCTAAAAATCACTAATTGTTGTTCCCTCTCTCTCTCCCTCTCGAGACGGCAGGATCAGTCGTTTGGACTGTGTTGGCTCTTCAGATCAGAAGTGGTGTACTGTACCTTTAGTTGGGGCTCTATAGTATTACATTCCGTTAGGTGATATCAGTATCGTGGCGAGGCCAAGCAGCCCGAAGAGGGACGCGGATGGGACTAGAGGGTGGGGCATCATTTAGAATGGGGGAGAGGTTAAGGATGATGCTTGCTGTTACCAGATGGTGTATCCTCCATTGGAGCCACCCATGAAGAAGTTGTTCTTGCGCTGCGTCATCATGACGTTGGCATTCTGCATGGCAGCCAGTTGAGCTGCATTAGGGAGGTGTCCAGGGGGTGGGGGTGGGATGGTCGCACTGTTGCCTGCCCCAAAGCGAGCTCCAGCGTCATATCCTCCCTCCACCAGCACCGTGGAACCAGGGGGATACATGGCTCCCATGTGGTAGTATGCCATGGGAACGTTGTGGCCCATTGGTCCAACAGGCATGGACTGTGGCAGTTGCATGAACATCTGAGTGCCAGGGTACGCAGAGGACATCTGCTGTAGCTGGCCCGGTGCCTGAGGTTGGTGCACATATCTGGGCTGGTATATCTCAGAGTATGCAGGTGGTGCATCTGAGTAAGGGGGTGCCTGAGGAGACACTTGCATAGCAGGGGGGTAAATGGGTGCACTGTTCTGCTGAGGAATGAGGATACACAGCTTGCTGGGGATATGAACCTTTGTTGTTCATTGTCCTGTGTGGATCTGTGGGGCTTCTTATTAGAATGAGGTAAAGCTGAGGTTAAGGGTATTTATCTAACAGGCCGTGTGTGATTAGAGACGCAGGTTCACTTCCTTGTTGTTCAGCTCAGCGGCTACGGGATTCTTGTTATCGCTTGTCCTTGGCTTATCAGTTATAATTAATTCCTCATTTCAGTTCCTAGGTTCACATCTAAACAGCATAAAGTTCACAGTCTGGTAGTTTACTATACCTGAGTTCAATGAAGCGTTCCAAGGCTTTTACCTTACTCAGCCAGCGCACGTCACTGTGGAGTAAGAGGTCCTCGTGAATGGCTTCAGATTCCAGCACAAACTTGCGGAACAGGCGATGCTGCGTACTGGAAGTTCCTCTGATGAAGTTAATTATTTTCATTGTTTTGTCCATAACCTCTTTCAGATCCCCACTTAAGCCTGATTTATACTCCTGCGTCGAATTTACGCGCGGCTACGCCGTAGCCTACGGGAGGGCTCCAAGTTTATAGTTCTACGTTGGTCCGCGGACCGCGTTGTAAAGAAAATGTCTAATGCATTGAAATGACAGTAAACTAAGATAATAAGATGGTTATCATACATTTTCAAATCTTTCAAATCTTTATTAATAAGTAATTACAGAAAAAGTAAATGACATTTCTGTCATGACTTCCGCATTTACGAGAGTCGGAATGTGACGCTACCAAGCGGACCAATCATAGTTCTTATAGATAACTTAACATTAAATATGTCTATCATAAATATAATTTAAACCCAACGAACAGCCATGGGGCTCCCTGTAACTAATCATTTATTTCTAAATAAACAGGATTGTACATCTCGTAAATGTGAATCGCGCTCAGGAAGGCTGTGCCTGACGCTTCCATAGGGCGCTCCGTTGGAACGGTGTACTCAAAGCGGCATAATAGCGATCTTTTTGTTGTTATGCTTGTTGTAAATAAAAGTTCTATGATACATTGAAATGACATTAAACTAAGATAATACGATGGTTATCATAATTTTTCAAATCTTTATTAATGAGTAATTACAGAAAAGGTAAATGACATTTCTGTCATGGCTTCCGCATTTTGGTCTACGAGAGAGTCGGAATCATGTGCTACCAAGCGGACCAATCACAGAGCTTACGGTTGCGTAGAAACTGACGCGTTCTTAAATTTTTGGAGAGCACGTCAACCTACGCCGTAGGCAAGGCGGGCCCACGCGGGACTACGCAAGGCTACGGCGTTGATTTTACGCAGAAGTCTAAATCGGCCTTTAGTTTGGTACACAGCACGCTTTGGTGAATGAGACAGTGAAGTGCATTAATTTTGGGAGCGACATTCTTAATTCTGCTAACCAGACCCCTGTTTCTGCCGACCATGGCAGGAGCACCATCTGTGACGATTAGGTTGACTTTTTCGAATGACAAGCCATGCTTATTAAATAGCTCCTCCAATTTTCCAAAAACTATCTCACCAGTGGTATTACATTCCAGCGGAATCAAAGCCAAAAGTTCTTCTTTGAAATCTTTCCCATCAAAATATCTGACAAAAACGCACAACTGGGAAATGTCAGTGTTGTCAGTGGACTCGTCAATAGCCAGGGATATGTGTTGCGCTTCCTTGACCCCATCAAGTACACATCGTTCGACATCCTCTGCCAAGACGTGGACACGGCGGGCGGTAGTTGTGGAAGACGGATGTATTTGCTTAACAGAGGCGATTATACTGTCCATCGATTTGTCGGTGGCAAGTTCCTCCAAAACAGTGACCATGCACTCCTTAAAAACCTCAGCATCAGTAAATGGCTTGTTATGCTTGGAGAGAACCCAGACAGCCCGAAGAGATGCACTAGTTGCCCTCTCTTGTTCAGTTGACGTTCTGCTAATAATTCCACTAGCATGTCCATATGCAGCTTTTAAGCTCGCAATCTTTCTGTGACGGGCCTCTGACTTTTCAGGGTATGACTCTCTGCATGCCTTGTGTAATTGTGACGGCGAATATTGTATTCTTTTTCTACAGCTACCGTTTCATTGCAGATGAGGCATACAGGTTTTGCGTTATAAAAAGTGGGCAAGATGAATGCGTACTTTTCAGTCCATTCCTCATTAAAGCTGCGGTTTTCCACGTCAATTTTACGTTTCAGCTTCTTTGAGAGTGACATTTTGTCTGTCCTCACAATTGTGTTCGGAGCCGTTGGTTAGACAGATAGTTAACAGAATGAGATAGCTAACAGATAACAGAATGAAGCTCCAATTACCAAAGGCAATGAATAAGAACTGCAGGTGGAACACTAGAGTCAGAACAATCATTGAAAATTAGGTATAAAGTGAAGCCAAAATATCTCGATTGCCCCCTGGTGGCTGGTTGGATAATAGGTGTCAGGAGTCTGTTCACACTGATAATAGGCTAATAATCATTAATAACATTAATTTAGTAAGAAAATGAAAATATTAAACAGTAATATGCTAATAGTACTATATACAATAGTATGCCTAAATAAAATAATTATATATATATATACAGTGTTTCCTCCAGGAATTTTTACATTAGTGGCGGAGAGCCCTATCCGTGCGCGCAGCGCGTGCAATTTTTTTCGCGTGCACGCGCATGAAACGCGCACGCGCGCTCAAAACAACGACCTAATTTCAAACAAAACTAGAGGTAGGATGGCAAAAAAAAAAAAAAAATATACAGAATATAAACTTGTGATACCGGTTTCCATCCATCAGCTCTGAAGGTTTACGTTACTCACGGATCGAATGTCCTTCCAAACGAGCAGTCTTGGCTCCGTCTCAAACACAACAGGAAAAGTATGTCCAACTTGGCGAAAGTTTCCCAGTGTTTCCAACTTGCGCGAGTTCTTCAATTTGGACAGTTTTTCAGCAGGGATGGTTGAGTGCACGGTTCTCATGCCGGTTCACATTTAGACCAATCAGGAGTAGCCCTTGTGTCACTTCGTCAACTGAATGTTTAATGTCATTAATCTGATTTTGGATCGGCGGTTAGAGAGAGATGGGCGTGGATTTAGGTGCACTTATAGTCAACATCCATTATAGCGCTGATCTAGGATCAGATATATTTTAATCAGCAAAAATGTTCAGAGGTGGATATTTTTTTTTGTTTTTTGTTGTTTTTGTGGACTGAATCAATTTGTGGCGGAGGAAATTCATTCGTGGCGGCCCGCCACCAATAAATGCATATAGAGGAAACACTGGGTCAGTAGTAACATGTTAGGCAGTGAGGCAGCGAGCTGAGACAAAGGCTTCTACTGACCTCCGACACAGAGTCTCCCGTCCTCCTTGTTGACTGTTGTGAGATGTTTTCCGCAGTAAAGGAAACCAAATACAGAGATGTAACTATTCGAACCGTTCTGCCATCACTACAGATGTTGCATTACTGCTGTAATGTTTGCCCTCTGTCACAGTTGTAAACGTAATAATCACTCGTAAGCTTCAGCACGGTGTGTGTTTACTGACTCCGCCATCTTAGATCGACTTCTCGTTCCCTGGTATCGCGGGAATAGACCACGTCGTCGTCGTCTTCTTCTTCTTGTTGTTTTGGTTTTAACGGCAGCGTGCGTCCTTGATGCTGCATTACTGCCCTCTGCTGGAGGCAGTTACCTCTTACAATGTCCGTTCTGTCATGTTCATCAGAGCAATTGCGCGTCATCTCTGTTGTGTCTTGTTGTTCTCTCTGACTTACATGATACACTTCATAATAATAATGACTCTGGTCTCTGGAGCAACGTTCAACGTGCGTCTTTATTCACCATTCCAACAACAACTAGACCACACTAGTCAATCGATGATAACATTGTCAAGATGTAATGCTACGGAGGCAATAGCAATCAATCCCAGATCTATGCTAAACATAGCAATATACTTGTTAGTGAGGTTATGGTAAAGGACTGTATACGGTGAATAGTTCAATGGGAGTATGCTCCATTCGCCCCCGGGCCGTCGATCAGGACACACATGACAGGAGATTGACTTTTGGTTCAGATTTCTTTAGTGGGTTTGATTGATTGATTGAAAACTTTATTAGAAGATTTGCAGAAGTAGGTACATGAAAGTACATATTACATACAAGGTCAACTAACAGGATAAAAACCCAAGAAAGCCACTGGCTTATTTCAATTGGGGTCCTTGATTCTCAATTCATCGTTACATGTAACACAGACAACAAAACTAGTACTATCTACAAGATAATACAGACAAATAACTATTACTATCTACAAGATAAACATACATCCATCATGGGAAGAACAATACAACAAAACATAAGGTATGTACAGCGGGTAGGTGGGGACATACACCACAGGTGGGGGCGGGGGACAAAACACAAAGTATGTACAGTGGGTAGTTCGGGTCTTTTAATCTGATTTTTGATTTAGAGGGTCCAGTTACGGATTGCAGCCTCCTGTAAATGTTTTTTGAGAGTGGTTTTGAAGGTGGGCAGTGTTTTGCACTCCTTTAAGATTATAGGAAGGGCGTTCCACATTTTTACTGCATAGTTTGCAAATGAGTTTAACCCCTTGTTTGTGGTGCAACGCGGTTGAACGTGGTTCGTGGAGCTTCCTCTGGTGTTGTATGTGTGGACGTTGTTCACTTTTTGGAAGTATGTTGACAGGTACTTGGGTGTCTTTGTGGTGTAGCGTATCTTGAAGACCAGGCCCAGTGCAAGCTGCTGCACTCTGTCAACTACTCGTAGCCAATCAAGGCTCAAAAAATGAGCAGCGGTTAGATGTGTCCTAGGGTTGAGGCCTAGCAGAAGCCTAACCAGTTTATTTTGGGCTGTCTGGAGTCTTGTTTTATGGGCCTTTGTGGTTCTATAGTACCATGATGTTACGGCATAGTCGAAGTGACATTGGATGAGAGCTCCTGATAGGGTCCTCAGTGTGTTTTTACTGACAAGTGGGGATATCCTGTACAAGAATCTAGTTCTATGGTTCACTTTTTTGATTACCTTTGCTGCCATTTTATCTCCGGAAAGATTTGCCTCTAAGATGGAGCCCAGGTATGTAATATCCTCTTTTCTTGTGATATTAATGTTACCCACTTTTATTTTAAAATTTTCAGCCTTTCTGAGTTTAGATGGGGATCCGTATAGGATGGTTTCAGTTTTACCTAGGTGTATTGATAGTTTATTGTCAGCTAGCCAGATGCAGATTCTACTCAGTTCAGTGCTTAGCGCTTTTTCCACCTGCAATATGTCCCTGTCAGAGACCAGCAGAGCCGAGTCATCCGCGAACAGGAACAAATTGCAATCACATGCTGATGACATGTCATTCACATATATTAGGAACAGTAAAGGTCCCAATATGCTTCCTTGTGGAACGCCGCAGGTCACTGGGAGGGGGGGGACACTAACCACCTGTTCCCTCCCCTCTAAGTAGGATTGCATCCAGCTCACCGATGTTCTATCGAACCCAATTGCTTTCAGTTTATCTAACAATATGTGGTGATCTACTGTGTCGAAGGCCTTCTGGAGGTCCAGCATGACCATGCCGCAGTACTTGCCCGAGTCCACCTCATGGTTGATGTGGTCGTTCAAATAGAGAAGGCATGTGTCAGTGGAATGGGATGTTCTGAATCCTGATTGAAATTCATACATCAGATTTTTTTCGGTAAGGTACCTATCAACCTGTTCATAAACTATTTTTTCCATAAGTTTCGAGATGGAATTAAGAATAGAAACAGGTCGGTAGTTGCCTGGGTCTAATTTGCTTCCTTTTTTATACAGTGGGGTTACCCTTGCTATTTTAAAGTCAAGGGGGACGTGTCCCTGTTTGATGGAGAGGTTTATTATGTGGGTGATGATTGGGGTAATGGAGGCAGCTGAGTCTTTTAGAAATCTGGCTGGAATATTGTCATGGCCCGTGGCCTTTTCTGAGTGTAGAGCGCCCAGCTTTTTAAACACCTCATCGTTTGACACCATGGAGAGTTTAAAATCATCTTTGCGTACACCCAGTTTATTGTAGAACGCACGGATGTGCTCTACACCATAACGCCCTGAGTGGGGTGGTAGATTGTTAACTAATTTAGTGGCTATGGTTGTAAAGAAAGTGTTTAAGCACTTAGCCACATCCAGCTTGTCTGTAAGGAGAGAATCTCCAGATTTTATGCTGATGTTTGTAGACCTGGTTTTGAGTTTTTGACTGCAACCTAGTTGGCTATTAAGTAGCTTCCAAAGGTCACGTGGTTTGTTTAAGTTTTCTTCGATTTTGTTATCGAGGTATTCTTTCTTAGCAGATTTGGTCATGGTAATTACCTGATTGCATAGTTTGTTGCATTGTTTTTTAATTTTCTCAAAGTGGGTTTTGAGATCTTCGTTTAAGTGTTTCACTAATTTTGATTTGCATTTTTGAACTTCAGAGCATTTTAGGTCTCTGACTTTCATAGCATTTAGAATGTCCGAATTCATCCATGGTTCCGATCGGGCTTTAACCCTGGTGGTTCTCATGGGGGCTATACTGTCAATAATATTTAGGAATTTGGTTTTGAAACCTAGCCATGCCTCTTCAACCTGTGTGCATTTTAGTTCATCTAACCAGTCTTGATTCTCCAGTTTATGGTTTAAGGCCTCACTAGAATAGGATTTAAGGGATCTAGTGGTTACCGTACAGTTTTATGACCGCCAGCCTTGGGTTTATGTTTTTTATGAGTGCAAAAGATCATGTAATGATCACTTAGCCCACATACAATAACCCCACTCTTGGAGATTTTGGACTCATCCGATGTTAGAATGAGATCTATGGTGGTTTGAGTAGAAATACACACCCTAGTGGGTTTGGTAATTTGTTGACGGAGACCGTGTAATTCAGAAAACCTAGTGAAGGATTTGAAAACAGATGCTTCATTTCTGAGCATGTCCGTGTTCCAATCCCCAATAAGAATCTTTTCCACACAGTCAACGTCATCCAAGCACCCCTCAAGAATATCATAGAAATCATTCTGATCGGGAGGTCTGTAGATAGTACCAACCAGCACCGGTTTTGCTTTGTTAAAGATAATTTCAACCCAAACAGATTCTAATTTGTCACGATTCAGGTCATACCGGGTGTTAAAGATAATATCGTTGTGAATGTACATGCAGACACCACCCCCATACCTGTTCCTGTCGTTTCTGATGACTGTGTAGTTAACTATTTCAATCTCTGGGTCTTTGATTGATTCATCAAACTTGGTCTCAGAGAAGCTGAAAATGTGAACCTTGCTGTCATGGAACATTTCTCTGATTTGGTCCAGTTTAGGCACAAGACTGTTCACATTAAGGTGAACAATATGCAGGCCCTTACTGCTGTGTCCAAATAGAGAGTTCATGTCCTTGACTTGGAAATAGGCACCATTCAGGTCATCGTCAAGTTGAGGATTGGGGGATGGGGGGGGTCGCCCATTGTTCAACGGTTTCGGTAGAGAGTCTCCGGGTGGAGAAGGGGGGGGGGGGGGTCGTCGTCGGGTGGGGGAGGGAGGGGGGGGGGGTCGTCGCCGGGTGGGGGAGGCCTCTGTGTTCACTAGATAGCTGGTGGAAGTTAGGTGGGGGGGTAATGTTGTTAGCATAGCTACCCTTTGTTTTGATAGCCTGGTCTGAATCCAGGAAGTCCGCTGCTGGTGCCGGTTTGACCGGTTTGACGACAATGGCGTCAATGGCGTCGTTAGTAACATTTGCCTGGGAAAGGCATAGCTGCTCTCTGGCCAAACGTGTAGCCTGCCTGGTTGAGACTGGTCCGGGATTCAGCTGAATGTCTCCCGAGAGAAGTAGATAGAGACAGATCATGGTCCTTCGGTCCATTCTACCTGCCGGGGGCTTGTTTTTCCGCGTCCGGTCAGCAGTCAGCGTTGTGTGAATAGCTGCCGTTCCGAAGTTTATATACTTCTTTGCGGCGTGGAGATAAAAGTCGCTATGGGTCTCATTTTTTCCAATAAAGTTTGTCTCCTTCTCCATAAGATGTAAGTTCTGTGGTGATTTAATGTATAAATCCGTAATCCACAGAAGGAACAGGAGAAAGTGTGGAATAATCCTCGCTGTTGCATTGTTGTCGAGGCAGCAGCAGGAGGAGCGTTGAGAGATGCGACCGCTCATGTCTTTTTCCAAAGTTGCCTAATACATCGATAGGACAGTCGACGGCCGGTCAGAAATAAGGTTTGGATTTATTACAAACGAATCAATCTAGCAACGTGCTGTGTTCTCTTCGGCGACGGAGGAGAAGTGAGGTGATTGTCTCCAGCGTGGCGTCAACCACTCTCCTCATCTCCTCAGGGGTCTGGGAGTGCGAGGAGTCTTCCTCTCCTGAAGACGTCACTGGGGAGGGCTCAGGTGAGGATCCAGAGGGCAGTCTGGCTCTGTCAGAACGGAGTTTGACCTGGAAGACGCCGACCAAAGGCCTGTGGTCTGAGGTCTTAATCGCTGTACAACTCTTGTACTAGTTGGCCATGCACTGAGTCCTGAATAATCATATATAGCCTTATAATAGGACTTCCAGGATCAGGCACAGAGGAGGAGTGGGGTGAGGAGGGCTCTTGTGCTTTCAAGACCTCTTCACCCCCACAGCTCACTGTGTCTGTGTCCACCATACATGCCTGTCTCCACTACATTCTTCTGGGATTCAACAAGGAACGCTGAAATCAGCTTCGGACAGTGAAGGTTTTCCTCAGGCTCCCATGTGTTATCCGTATCTGTAAATCCTTTCCATTTGAGAAAGAATTCAACCTTCCCGTTGACGATGCGTTGGTCCACCCCCTTCTCTACCTCAAACTCCTCTGGTGGCCCCTTCTTCCCCTTTCTCCTCTAGATTCAAAGTTAAGCACAGTGTCAGATTTGTACAAATAAGAATGATTTCCTTGTAAGTCAATGAGGTTTCAGTGTAATAATAACTTTAATTTCTATAGCGCCTTTCAATTGTGTAATTGGGATGTTTCTGGTAACATGGAAAGCATATCAAAGTACAAAAGACATAAGTCGTACCTGAGGCATTTCTGGACTCAAAATCCACCCCATCCCAGTAAAACGGCCAAGTTTGGACAGGGATGCCAGTGCCCATTCCTTGTCCTCCTGGGTGACCGGTCTTTTGATTCCAGCTGAAATAATAGTATGAAATGAGTAATACTAATTGAGAATATGTGTTGTATTGATTTAGTAACAACATAAGCACCACTTGCTCATTAATTACTAACCTTGTGTTGTGGATGGAGTCATCTCAGACACTCTCTTGGCTGCAATTTCATTAGTTTTCGGTGTCTTTGCCCTCTTCCACACGCATTCCACGTCGGTACGGGACACATTTTTCTCCACCCAAATCAACAAAGCAGCCATATGGTGGCACTTGTCTCTGCCGATTGGGCACTCGCAGGTGCTGTACCTGACTGACTGACCCTCAACGTGCACCTGCATTGAAAACAATGTTATCCCTAACCACCCTTACATAAATAACTTACTGCTAACTTAACTCACCTCA
This sequence comes from Nansenia antarctica, assembly GCF_963989245.1. NCBI lineage: Eukaryota > Metazoa > Chordata > Actinopteri > Argentiniformes > Microstomatidae > Nansenia > Nansenia antarctica. Next base: position 15,539,675 of record NC_137675.1, read on the forward strand.
GCCAGAACATGGCATATCATCTCAACTAGCTAACTTACTGCTCACCTCAACCTCGTAAATCTTTTTTTTCATGGATGCCTGGACACTACCCTTGATAATACCCCCTGAGAAAACCGTGACACTAACCACTTTGTTGGAATTGAACGAATTTAGACCCTTTTTAACTCTCAATGGTGCCTCACTAAAGAAAGACGTGATCGTGAAAAGGTTCACAGGTTCAGCCATTGTTTTTTTTTAATTAAAATACTTTTTAATGTTTTTTAAATGCAAACAGCAGTATCTAATTTAACAAAACGTTGGCAAAAAGGCAAGACAAATGGGTGCAGAAACACATGCAGATGCAGCATACAAAAATTTCTAATTTCCTTCCCTGGAGGAGTCACAGGAACAACACACATCTAGTAGGACAGTCCCAGAACATAAGAGAACATCTTAAAAAGACCCGCCTGAAAAAGTGTGGTTTTCGCAAGGGCCTTAAAAAAGTCAATGCGTGGCCAGGGGTGGTCCAGGTCCAGTGGTCTAGCACCGCAGTCTTTTTTTTAAATTAAATTTGTTTTTCTGATTTTATCCCTTTTTTCACCCAATTTAGTATCCAATTGCACCCAACCTAGTATCCAATTATCCCAGGTATCGCCAGGCAGACTAGCTGACTGGCTCCTCGAGCCCAGCACCGTTATTCCGGCACCCCGGGGGCGCTGTTGCGCGACGGATCCTTGTCCGGAAATAGTCCTATACCGCCCTCTGGAGCGGCCGCTCAATATGCCGCTCCCTGTGTGCCTCGGCCATATCCGGGTCTGGCGAGACCGGGATTCGATCCCAGTCCCCGGTGGGCAGCTTGCACTAGTGGCTAGTGCTTAGACCGCTACGCCACCGCGGGGCTCACTGTGTCTGTGTCCTGTGTATCTGTAAATCCTTTCCATTTGAGAAAGAATTCAACCTTCCCGTTGACGATGCGTTGGTCCCTTCTCTACCTCAAACTCCTCTGGTGGCCCCTTCTTCCCCTTCTTCCCCTTTCTCCTCTAGATTCAAAGTTAAGCACAGTGTCAGATTTGTACAAATAAGAATGATTTCCTTGTAAGTCAATGAGGTTTCAGTGTAATAATAACTTTAATTTCTATAGCGCCTTTCAATTGTGTAATTGGGATGTTTCTGGTAACATGGAAAGCATATCAAAGTACAAAAGACATAAGTCGTACCTGAGGCATTTCTGGACTCAAAATCCACCCCATCCCAGTAAAACGGCCAAGTTTGGACGACAATGGCGTCGCTAGTAACATTTGCCTGGGAAAGGCATAGCTGCTCTCTGGCCAAACGTGTAGCCTGCCTGGTTGAGACTGGTCCGGGATTCAGCTGAATGTCTCCCGAGAGAAGTAGATAGAGACAGATCATGGTCCTTCGGTCCATTCTACCTGCCGGGGGCTTGTTTTTCCGCGTCGGGTCCGCAGTCAGCGTTGTGTGAATAGCTGCCGTTCCGAAGTTTATATACTTCTTTGCGGCGTGGAGATAAAAGTCGCTATGGGTCTCATTTTTTCCAATAAAGTTTGTCTCCTTCTCCATAAGATGTAAGTTCTGTGGTGATTTAATGTATAAATCCGTAATCCACAGAAGGAACAGGAGAAAGTGTGGAATAATCCTTGCTGTTGCATTGTTGCAGCAGGAGGAGCGTTGAGAGATGCGACCGCTCATGTCTGTGATCGCGAACAGCTACTTACCTCAAACGTAACTTAGATAACAAGGCTCTGTATTTCACAGATGTTTGATGTTTGAGTTGGGTTTCTGTTAGCTAAACTTAAACGAGGTTGTGTCTCTGAACTGTTAGTTAAAGAAGTTAGAAAGGTTCCCCTCTGGAACAGGGAGTCAAAGAGGGGAGTCAAACAGGGTACAGTTCAGGCATGGGTAGGATGCTTGCAAACACTACAAGGGGTGTATGTGTGGTTCTGCAATAAACAGAAAGAGGTATTACAGTACACATGTTACTAATAATACAGTACTGATCTACAATATCAAATGCATTCTACAATACAAAAGTACATGTAACTTAACCATACACATTAAGCTACTTAACAGTACACTTTGCCATACAATCTGAATTATAACACCAACTTAAGACAGTACTCAAATAACAAACTCTGCAGCGTGAACTGCGCCAAACGAGCTTCATTGAAGAGCACGCAATAACGGCGGCCATAGAAAGCACATGTCCAAACTAATTGCTATTGCTAGTATAGGGTGCAGAAAACGGCAGTATCCAAATCAACACAACAAATATGTACAACCTAAATACTGGGTGAAACATTGTACTTACAGTAGTTCAGTGACGCACATTTACACTGTAATGCTGCACAATGTTTCTAACTGATTGAATTGGTAACACGAGAAACTTGTGTGGTACTTCCAACTTCTTCTCCGATCAAGTGTGGTTTTCGCAAGGGCCTTAAAAAAGTCAATGCGTGGCCAGGGGTGGTCCAGGTCCAGTGGTCTAGCACCGCAGTCTTTTTTTTAAATTAAATTTGTTTTTCTGATTTTATCCCTTTTTTCACCCAATTTAGTATCCAATTGCACCCAACCTAGTATCCAATTATCCCAGGTATCGCCAGGCAGACTAGCTGACTGGCTCCTCGAGCCCAGCACCGTTATTCCGGCACCCCGGGGGCGCTGTTGCGCGACGGATCCTTGTCCGGAAATAGTCCTATACCGCCCTCTGGAGCGGCCGCTCAATATGCCGCTCCCTGTGTGCCTCGGCCATATCCGGGTCTGGCGAGACCGGGATTCGATCCCAGTCCCCGGTGGGCAGCTTGCACTAGTGGCTAGTGCTTAGACCGCTACGCCACCGCGGGGCTCACTGTGTCTGTGTCCTGTGTATCTGTAAATCCTTTCCATTTGAGAAAGAATTCAACCTTCCCGTTGACGATGCGTTGGTCCCTTCTCTACCTCAAACTCCTCTGGTGGCCCCTTCTTCCCCTTCTTCCCCTTTCTCCTCTAGATTCAAAGTTAAGCACAGTGTCAGATTTGTACAAATAAGAATGATTTCCTTGTAAGTCAATGAGGTTTCAGTGTAATAATAACTTTAATTTCTATAGCGCCTTTCAATTGTGTAATTGGGATGTTTCTGGTAACATGGAAAGCATATCAAAGTACAAAAGACATAAGTCGTACCTGAGGCATTTCTGGACTCAAAATCCACCCCATCCCAGTAAAACGGCCAAGTTTGGACAGGGATGCCAGTGCCCATTCCTTGTCCTCCTGGGTGACCGGTCTTTTGATTCCAGCTGAAATAATAGTATGAAATGAGTAATACTAATTGAGAATATGTGTTGTATTGATTTAGTAACAACATAAGCACCACTTGCTCATTAATTACTAACCTTGTGTTGTGGATGGAGTCATCTCAGACACTCTCTTGGCTGCAATTTCATTAGTTTTCGGTGTCTTTGCCCTCTTCCACACGCATTCCACGTCGGTACGGGACACATTTTTCTCCACCCAAATCAACAAAGCAGCCATATGGTGGCACTTGTCTCTGCCGATTGGGCACTCGCAGGTGCTGTACCTGACTGACTGACCCTCAACGTGCACCTGCATTGAAAACAATGTTATCCCTAACCACCCTTACATAAATAACTTACTGCTAACTTAACTCACCTCAGCCAGAACATGGCATATCATCTCAACTAGCTAACTTACTGCTCACCTCAACCTCGTAAATCTTTTTTTTCATGGATGCCTGGACACTACCCTTGATAATACCCCCTGAGAAAACCGTGACACTAACCACTTTGTTGGAATTGAACGAATTTAGACCCTTTTTAACTCTCAATGGTGCCTCACTAAAGAAAGACGTGATCGTGAAAAGGTTCACAGGTTCAGCCATTGTTTTTTTTTAATTAAAATACTTTTTAATGTTTTTTAAATGCAAACAGCAGTATCTAATTTAACAAAACGTTGGCAAAAAGGCAAGACAAATGGGTGCAGAAACACATGCAGATGCAGCATACAAAAATTTCTAATTTCCTTCCCTGGAGGAGTCACAGGAACAACACACATCTAGTAGGACAGTCCCAGAACATAAGAGAACATCTTAAAAAGACCCGCCTGAAAAAGTGTGGTTTTCGCAAGGGCCTTAAAAAAGTCAATGCGTGGCCAGGGGTGGTCCAGGTCCAGTGGTCTAGCACCGCAGTCTTTTTTTTAAATTAAATTTGTTTTTCTGATTTTATCCCTTTTTTCACCCAATTTAGTATCCAATTGCACCCAACCTAGTATCCAATTATCCCAGGTATCGCCAGGCAGACTAGCTGACTGGCTCCTCGAGCCCAGCACCGTTATTCCGGCACCCCGGGGGCGCTGTTGCGCGACGGATCCTTGTCCGGAAATAGTCCTATACCGCCCTCTGGAGCGGCCGCTCAATATGCCGCTCCCTGTGTGCCTCGGCCATATCCGGGTCTGGCGAGACCGGGATTCGATCCCAGTCCCCGGTGGGCAGCTTGCACTAGTGGCTAGTGCTTAGACCGCTACGCCACCGCGGGGCTCACTGTGTCTGTGTCCTGTGTATCTGTAAATCCTTTCCATTTGAGAAAGAATTCAACCTTCCCGTTGACGATGCGTTGGTCCCTTCTCTACCTCAAACTCCTCTGGTGGCCCCTTCTTCCCCTTCTTCCCCTTTCTCCTCTAGATTCAAAGTTAAGCACAGTGTCAGATTTGTACAAATAAGAATGATTTCCTTGTAAGTCAATGAGGTTTCAGTGTAATAATAACTTTAATTTCTATAGCGCCTTTCAATTGTGTAATTGGGATGTTTCTGGTAACATGGAAAGCATATCAAAGTACAAAAGACATAAGTCGTACCTGAGGCATTTCTGGACTCAAAATCCACCCCATCCCAGTAAAACGGCCAAGTTTGGACGACAATGGCGTCGCTAGTAACATTTGCCTGGGAAAGGCATAGCTGCTCTCTGGCCAAACGTGTAGCCTGCCTGGTTGAGACTGGTCCGGGATTCAGCTGAATGTCTCCCGAGAGAAGTAGATAGAGACAGATCATGGTCCTTCGGTCCATTCTACCTGCCGGGGGCTTGTTTTTCCGCGTCGGGTCCGCAGTCAGCGTTGTGTGAATAGCTGCCGTTCCGAAGTTTATATACTTCTTTGCGGCGTGGAGATAAAAGTCGCTATGGGTCTCATTTTTTCCAATAAAGTTTGTCTCCTTCTCCATAAGATGTAAGTTCTGTGGTGATTTAATGTATAAATCCGTAATCCACAGAAGGAACAGGAGAAAGTGTGGAATAATCCTTGCTGTTGCATTGTTGCAGCAGGAGGAGCGTTGAGAGATGCGACCGCTCATGTCTGTGATCGCGAACAGCTACTTACCTCAAACGTAACTTAGATAACAAGGCTCTGTATTTCACAGATGTTTGATGTTTGAGTTGGGTTTCTGTTAGCTAAACTTAAACGAGGTTGTGTCTCTGAACTGTTAGTTAAAGAAGTTAGAAAGGTTCCCCTCTGGAACAGGGAGTCAAAGAGGGGAGTCAAACAGGGTACAGTTCAGGCATGGGTAGGATGCTTGCAAACACTACAAGGGGTGTATGTGTGGTTCTGCAATAAACAGAAAGAGGTATTACAGTACACATGTTACTAATAATACAGTACTGATCTACAATATCAAATGCATTCTACAATACAAAAGTACATGTAACTTAACCATACACATTAAGCTACTTAACAGTACACTTTGCCATACAATCTGAATTATAACACCAACTTAAGACAGTACTCAAATAACAAACTCTGCAGCGTGAACTGCGCCAAACGAGCTTCATTGAAGAGCACGCAATAACGGCGGCCATAGAAAGCACATGTCCAAACTAATTGCTATTGCTAGTATAGGGTGCAGAAAACGGCAGTATCCAAATCAACACAACAAATATGTACAACCTAAATACTGGGTGAAACATTGTACTTACAGTAGTTCAGTGACGCACATTTACACTGTAATGCTGCACAATGTTTCTAACTGATTGAATTGGTAACACGAGAAACTTGTGTGGTACTTCCAACTTCTTCTCCGATCAAGTGTGGTTTTCGCAAGGGCCTTAAAAAAGTCAATGCGTGGCCAGGGGTGGTCCAGGTCCAGTGGTCTAGCACCGCAGTCTTTTTTTTAAATTAAATTTGTTTTTCTGATTTTATCCCTTTTTTCACCCAATTTAGTATCCAATTGCACCCAACCTAGTATCCAATTATCCCAGGTATCGCCAGGCAGACTAGCTGACTGGCTCCTCGAGCCCAGCACCGTTATTCCGGCACCCCGGGGGCGCTGTTGCGCGACGGATCCTTGTCCGGAAATAGTCCTATACCGCCCTCTGGAGCGGCCGCTCAATATGCCGCTCCCTGTGTGCCTCGGCCATATCCGGGTCTGGCGAGACCGGGATTCGATCCCAGTCCCCGGTGGGCAGCTTGCACTAGTGGCTAGTGCTTAGACCGCTACGCCACCGCGGGGCTCACTGTGTCTGTGTCCTGTGTATCTGTAAATCCTTTCCATTTGAGAAAGAATTCAACCTTCCCGTTGACGATGCGTTGGTCCCTTCTCTACCTCAAACTCCTCTGGTGGCCCCTTCTTCCCCTTCTTCCCCTTTCTCCTCTAGATTCAAAGTTAAGCACAGTGTCAGATTTGTACAAATAAGAATGATTTCCTTGTAAGTCAATGAGGTTTCAGTGTAATAATAACTTTAATTTCTATAGCGCCTTTCAATTGTGTAATTGGGATGTTTCTGGTAACATGGAAAGCATATCAAAGTACAAAAGACATAAGTCGTACCTGAGGCATTTCTGGACTCAAAATCCACCCCATCCCAGTAAAACGGCCAAGTTTGGACAGGGATGCCAGTGCCCATTCCTTGTCCTCCTGGGTGACCGGTCTTTTGATTCCAGCTGAAATAATAGTATGAAATGAGTAATACTAATTGAGAATATGTGTTGTATTGATTTAGTAACAACATAAGCACCACTTGCTCATTAATTACTAACCTTGTGTTGTGGATGGAGTCATCTCAGACACTCTCTTGGCTGCAATTTCATTAGTTTTCGGTGTCTTTGCCCTCTTCCACACGCATTCCACGTCGGTACGGGACACATTTTTCTCCACCCAAATCAACAAAGCAGCCATATGGTGGCACTTGTCTCTGCCGATTGGGCACTCGCAGGTGCTGTACCTGACTGACTGACCCTCAACGTGCACCTGCATTGAAAACAATGTTATCCCTAACCACCCTTACATAAATAACTTACTGCTAACTTAACTCACCTCAGCCAGAACATGGCATATCATCTCAACTAGCTAACTTACTGCTCACCTCAACCTCGTAAATCTTTTTTTTCATGGATGCCTGGACACTACCCTTGATAATACCCCCTGAGAAAACCGTGACACTAACCACTTTGTTGGAATTGAACGAATTTAGACCCTTTTTAACTCTCAATGGTGCCTCACTAAAGAAAGACGTGATCGTGAAAAGGTTCACAGGTTCAGCCATTGTTTTTTTTTTATTAAAATACTTTTTAATGTTTTTTAAATGCAAACAGCAGTATCTAATTTAACAAAACGTTGGCAAAAAGGCAAGACAAATGGGTGCAGAAACACATGCAGATGCAGCATACAAAAATTTCTAATTTCCTTCCCTGGAGGAGTCACAGGAACAACACACATCTAGTAGGACAGTCCCAGAACATAAGAGAACATCTTAAAAAGACCCGCCTGAAAAAGTGTGGTTTTCGCAAGGGCCTTAAAAAAGTCAATGCGTGGCCAGGGGTGGTCCAGGTCCAGTGGTCTAGCACCGCAGTCTTTTTTTTAAATTAAATTTGTTTTTCTGATTTTATCCCTTTTTTCACCCAATTTAGTATCCAATTGCACCCAACCTAGTATCCAATTATCCCAGGTATCGCCAGGCAGACTAGCTGACTGGCTCCTCGAGCCCAGCACCGTTATTCCGGCACCCCGGGGGCGCTGTTGCGCGACGGATCCTTGTCCGGAAATAGTCCTATACCGCCCTCTGGAGCGGCCGCTCAATATGCCGCTCCCTGTGTGCCTCGGCCATATCCGGGTCTGGCGAGACCGGGATTCGATCCCAGTCCCCGGTGGGCAGCTTGCACTAGTGGCTAGTGCTTAGACCGCTACGCCACCGCGGGGCTCACTGTGTCTGTGTCCTGTGTATCTGTAAATCCTTTCCATTTGAGAAAGAATTCAACCTTCCCGTTGACGATGCGTTGGTCCCTTCTCTACCTCAAACTCCTCTGGTGGCCCCTTCTTCCCCTTCTTCCCCTTTCTCCTCTAGATTCAAAGTTAAGCACAGTGTCAGATTTGTACAAATAAGAATGATTTCCTTGTAAGTCAATGAGGTTTCAGTGTAATAATAACTTTAATTTCTATAGCGCCTTTCAATTGTGTAATTGGGATGTTTCTGGTAACATGGAAAGCATATCAAAGTACAAAAGACATAAGTCGTACCTGAGGCATTTCTGGACTCAAAATCCACCCCATCCCAGTAAAACGGCCAAGTTTGGACGACAATGGCGTCGCTAGTAACATTTGCCTGGGAAAGGCATAGCTGCTCTCTGGCCAAACGTGTAGCCTGCCTGGTTGAGACTGGTCCGGGATTCAGCTGAATGTCTCCCGAGAGAAGTAGATAGAGACAGATCATGGTCCTTCGGTCCATTCTACCTGCCGGGGGCTTGTTTTTCCGCGTCGGGTCCGCAGTCAGCGTTGTGTGAATAGCTGCCGTTCCGAAGTTTATATACTTCTTTGCGGCGTGGAGATAAAAGTCGCTATGGGTCTCATTTTTTCCAATAAAGTTTGTCTCCTTCTCCATAAGATGTAAGTTCTGTGGTGATTTAATGTATAAATCCGTAATCCACAGAAGGAACAGGAGAAAGTGTGGAATAATCCTTGCTGTTGCATTGTTGCAGCAGGAGGAGCGTTGAGAGATGCGACCGCTCATGTCTGTGATCGCGAACAGCTACTTACCTCAAACGTAACTTAGATAACAAGGCTCTGTATTTCACAGATGTTTGATGTTTGAGTTGGGTTTCTGTTAGCTAAACTTAAACGAGGTTGTGTCTCTGAACTGTTAGTTAAAGAAGTTAGAAAGGTTCCCCTCTGGAACAGGGAGTCAAAGAGGGGAGTCAAACAGGGTACAGTTCAGGCATGGGTAGGATGCTTGCAAACACTACAAGGGGTGTATGTGTGGTTCTGCAATAAACAGAAAGAGGTATTACAGTACACATGTTACTAATAATACAGTACTGATCTACAATATCAAATGCATTCTACAATACAAAAGTACATGTAACTTAACCATACACATTAAGCTACTTAACAGTACACTTTGCCATACAATCTGAATTATAACACCAACTTAAGACAGTACTCAAATAACAAACTCTGCAGCGTGAACTGCGCCAAACGAGCTTCATTGAAGAGCACGCAATAACGGCGGCCATAGAAAGCACATGTCCAAACTAATTGCTATTGCTAGTATAGGGTGCAGAAAACGGCAGTATCCAAATCAACACAACAAATATGTACAACCTAAATACTGGGTGAAACATTGTACTTACAGTAGTTCAGTGACGCACATTTACACTGTAATGCTGCACAATGTTTCTAACTGATTGAATTGGTAACACGAGAAACTTGTGTGGTACTTCCAACTTCTTCTCCGATCAAGTGTGGTTTTCGCAAGGGCCTTAAAAAAGTCAATGCGTGGCCAGGGGTGGTCCAGGTCCAGTGGTCTAGCACCGCAGTCTTTTTTTTAAATTAAATTTGTTTTTCTGATTTTATCCCTTTTTTCACCCAATTTAGTATCCAATTGCACCCAACCTAGTATCCAATTATCCCAGGTATCGCCAGGCAGACTAGCTGACTGGCTCCTCGAGCCCAGCACCGTTATTCCGGCACCCCGGGGGCGCTGTTGCGCGACGGATCCTTGTCCGGAAATAGTCCTATACCGCCCTCTGGAGCGGCCGCTCAATATGCCGCTCCCTGTGTGCCTCGGCCATATCCGGGTCTGGCGAGACCGGGATTCGATCCCAGTCCCCGGTGGGCAGCTTGCACTAGTGGCTAGTGCTTAGACCGCTACGCCACCGCGGGGCTCACTGTGTCTGTGTCCTGTGTATCTGTAAATCCTTTCCATTTGAGAAAGAATTCAACCTTCCCGTTGACGATGCGTTGGTCCCTTCTCTACCTCAAACTCCTCTGGTGGCCCCTTCTTCCCCTTCTTCCCCTTTCTCCTCTAGATTCAAAGTTAAGCACAGTGTCAGATTTGTACAAATAAGAATGATTTCCTTGTAAGTCAATGAGGTTTCAGTGTAATAATAACTTTAATTTCTATAGCGCCTTTCAATTGTGTAATTGGGATGTTTCTGGTAACATGGAAAGCATATCAAAGTACAAAAGACATAAGTCGTACCTGAGGCATTTCTGGACTCAAAATCCACCCCATCCCAGTAAAACGGCCAAGTTTGGACAGGGATGCCAGTGCCCATTCCTTGTCCTCCTGGGTGACCGGTCTTTTGATTCCAGCTGAAATAATAGTATGAAATGAGTAATACTAATTGAGAATATGTGTTGTATTGATTTAGTAACAACATAAGCACCACTTGCTCATTAATTACTAACCTTGTGTTGTGGATGGAGTCATCTCAGACACTCTCTTGGCTGCAATTTCATTAGTTTTCGGTGTCTTTGCCCTCTTCCACACGCATTCCACGTCGGTACGGGACACATTTTTCTCCACCCAAATCAACAAAGCAGCCATATGGTGGCACTTGTCTCTGCCGATTGGGCACTCGCAGGTGCTGTACCTGACTGACTGACCCTCAACGTGCACCTGCATTGAAAACAATGTTATCCCTAACCACCCTTACATAAATAACTTACTGCTAACTTAACTCACCTCAGCCAGAACATGGCATATCATCTCAACTAGCTAACTTACTGCTCACCTCAACCTCGTAAATCTTTTTTTTCATGGATGCCTGGACACTACCCTTGATAATACCCCCTGAGAAAACCGTGACACTAACCACTTTGTTGGAATTGAACGAATTTAGACCCTTTTTAACTCTCAATGGTGCCTCACTAAAGAAAGACGTGATCGTGAAAAGGTTCACAGGTTCAGCCATTGTTTTTTTTTAATTAAAATACTTTTTAATGTTTTTTAAATGCAAACAGCAGTATCTAATTTAACAAAACGTTGGCAAAAAGGCAAGACAAATGGGTGCAGAAACACATGCAGATGCAGCATACAAAAATTTCTAATTTCCTTCCCTGGAGGAGTCACAGGAACAACACACATCTAGTAGGACAGTCCCAGAACATAAGAGAACATCTTAAAAAGACCCGCCTGAAAAAGTGTGGTTTTCGCAAGGGCCTTAAAAAAGTCAATGCGTGGCCAGGGGTGGTCCAGGTCCAGTGGTCTAGCACCGCAGTCTTTTTTTTAAATTAAATTAGTTTTTCTGATTTTATCCCTTTTTTCACCCAATTTAGTATCCAATTGCACCCAACCTAGTATCCAATTATCCCAGGTATCGCCAGGCAGACTAGCTGACTGGCTCCTCGAGCCCAGCACCGTTATTCCGGCACCCCGGGGGCGCTGTTGCGCGACGGATCCTTGTCCGGAAATAGTCCTATACCGCCCTCTGGAGCGGCCGCTCAATATGCCGCTCCCTGTGTGCCTCGGCCATATCCGGGTCTGGCGAGACCGGGATTCGATCCCAGTCCCCGGTGGGCAGCTTGCACTAGTGGCTAGTGCTTAGACCGCTACGCCACCGCGGGGCTCACTGTGTCTGTGTCCTGTGTATCTGTAAATCCTTTCCATTTGAGAAAGAATTCAACCTTCCCGTTGACGATGCGTTGGTCCCTTCTCTACCTCAAACTCCTCTGGTGGCCCCTTCTTCCCCTTCTTCCCCTTTCTCCTCTAGATTCAAAGTTAAGCACAGTGTCAGATTTGTACAAATAAGAATGATTTCCTTGTAAGTCAATGAGGTTTCAGTGTAATAATAACTTTAATTTCTATAGCGCCTTTCAATTGTGTAATTGGGATGTTTCTGGTAACATGGAAAGCATATCAAAGTACAAAAGACATAAGTCGTACCTGAGGCATTTCTGGACTCAAAATCCACCCCATCCCAGTAAAACGGCCAAGTTTGGACGACAATGGCGTCGCTAGTAACATTTGCCTGGGAAAGGCATAGCTGCTCTCTGGCCAAACGTGTAGCCTGCCTGGTTGAGACTGGTCCGGGATTCAGCTGAATGTCTCCCGAGAGAAGTAGATAGAGACAGATCATGGTCCTTCGGTCCATTCTACCTGCCGGGGGCTTGTTTTTCCGCGTCGGGTCCGCAGTCAGCGTTGTGTGAATAGCTGCCGTTCCGAAGTTTATATACTTCTTTGCGGCGTGGAGATAAAAGTCGCTATGGGTCTCATTTTTTCCAATAAAGTTTGTCTCCTTCTCCATAAGATGTAAGTTCTGTGGTGATTTAATGTATAAATCCGTAATCCACAGAAGGAACAGGAGAAAGTGTGGAATAATCCTTGCTGTTGCATTGTTGCAGCAGGAGGAGCGTTGAGAGATGCGACCGCTCATGTCTGTGATCGCGAACAGCTACTTACCTCAAACGTAACTTAGATAACAAGGCTCTGTATTTCACAGATGTTTGATGTTTGAGTTGGGTTTCTGTTAGCTAAACTTAAACGAGGTTGTGTCTCTGAACTGTTAGTTAAAGAAGTTAGAAAGGTTCCCCTCTGGAACAGGGAGTCAAAGAGGGGAGTCAAACAGGGTACAGTTCAGGCATGGGTAGGATGCTTGCAAACACTACAAGGGGTGTATGTGTGGTTCTGCAATAAACAGAAAGAGGTATTACAGTACACATGTTACTAATAATACAGTACTGATCTACAATATCAAATGCATTCTACAATACAAAAGTACATGTAACTTAACCATACACATTAAGCTACTTAACAGTACACTTTGCCATACAATCTGAATTATAACACCAACTTAAGACAGTACTCAAATAACAAACTCTGCAGCGTGAACTGCGCCAAACGAGCTTCATTGAAGAGCACGCAATAACGGCGGCCATAGAAAGCACATGTCCAAACTAATTGCTATTGCTAGTATAGGGTGCAGAAAACGGCAGTATCCAAATCAACACAACAAATATGTACAACCTAAATACTGGGTGAAACATTGTACTTACAGTAGTTCAGTGACGCACATTTACACTGTAATGCTGCACAATGTTTCTAACTGATTGAATTGGTAACACGAGAAACTTGTGTGGTACTTCCAACTTCTTCTCCGATCAAGTGTGGTTTTCGCAAGGGCCTTAAAAAAGTCAATGCGTGGCCAGGGGTGGTCCAGGTCCAGTGGTCTAGCACCGCAGTCTTTTTTTTAAATTAAATTTGTTTTTCTGATTTTATCCCTTTTTTCACCCAATTTAGTATCCAATTGCACCCAACCTAGTATCCAATTATCCCAGGTATCGCCAGGCAGACTAGCTGACTGGCTCCTCGAGCCCAGCACCGTTATTCCGGCACCCCGGGGGCGCTGTTGCGCGACGGATCCTTGTCCGGAAATAGTCCTATACCGCCCTCTGGAGCGGCCGCTCAATATGCCGCTCCCTGTGTGCCTCGGCCATATCCGGGTCTGGCGAGACCGGGATTCGATCCCAGTCCCCGGTGGGCAGCTTGCACTAGTGGCTAGTGCTTAGACCGCTACGCCACCGCGGGGCTCACTGTGTCTGTGTCCTGTGTATCTGTAAATCCTTTCCATTTGAGAAAGAATTCAACCTTCCCGTTGACGATGCGTTGGTCCCTTCTCTACCTCAAACTCCTCTGGTGGCCCCTTCTTCCCCTTCTTCCCCTTTCTCCTCTAGATTCAAAGTTAAGCACAGTGTCAGATTTGTACAAATAAGAATGATTTCCTTGTAAGTCAATGAGGTTTCAGTGTAATAATAACTTTAATTTCTATAGCGCCTTTCAATTGTGTAATTGGGATGTTTCTGGTAACATGGAAAGCATATCAAAGTACAAAAGACATAAGTCGTACCTGAGGCATTTCTGGACTCAAAATCCACCCCATCCCAGTAAAACGGCCAAGTTTGGACGACAATGGCGTCGCTAGTAACATTTGCCTGGGAAAGGCATAGCTGCTCTCTGGCCAAACGTGTAGCCTGCCTGGTTGAGACTGGTCCGGGATTCAGCTGAATGTCTCCCGAGAGAAGTAGATAGAGACAGATCATGGTCCTTCGGTCCATTCTACCTGCCGGGGGCTTGTTTTTCCGCGTCGGGTCCGCAGTCAGCGTTGTGTGAATAGCTGCCGTTCCGAAGTTTATATACTTCTTTGCGGCGTGGAGATAAAAGTCGCTATGGGTCTCATTTTTTCCAATAAAGTTTGTCTCCTTCTCCATAAGATGTAAGTTCTGTGGTGATTTAATGTATAAATCCGTAATCCACAGAAGGAACAGGAGAAAGTGTGGAATAATCCTTGCTGTTGCATTGTTGCAGCAGGAGGAGCGTTGAGAGATGCGACCGCTCATGTCTGTGATCGCGAACAGCTACTTACCTCAAACGTAACTTAGATAACAAGGCTCTGTATTTCACAGATGTTTGATGTTTGAGTTGGGTTTCTGTTAGCTAAACTTAAACGAGGTTGTGTCTCTGAACTGTTAGTTAAAGAAGTTAGAAAGGTTCCCCTCTGGAACAGGGAGTCAAAGAGGGGAGTCAAACAGGGTACAGTTCAGGCATGGGTAGGATGCTTGCAAACACTACAAGGGGTGTATGTGTGGTTCTGCAATAAACAGAAAGAGGTATTACAGTACACATGTTACTAATAATACAGTACTGATCTACAATATCAAATGCATTCTACAATACAAAAGTACATGTAACTTAACCATACACATTAAGCTACTTAACAGTACACTTTGCCATACAATCTGAATTATAACACCAACTTAAGACAGTACTCAAATAACAAACTCTGCAGCGTGAACTGCGCCAAACGAGCTTCATTGAAGAGCACGCAATAACGGCGGCCATAGAAAGCACATGTCCAAACTAATTGCTATTGCTAGTATAGGGTGCAGAAAACGGCAGTATCCAAATCAACACAACAAATATGTACAACCTAAATACTGGGTGAAACATTGTACTTACAGTAGTTCAGTGACGCACATTTACACTGTAATGCTGCACAATGTTTCTAACTGATTGAATTGGTAACACGAGAAACTTGTGTGGTACTTCCAACTTCTTCTCCGATCAAGTGTGGTTTTCGCAAGGGCCTTAAAAAAGTCAATGCGTGGCCAGGGGTGGTCCAGGTCCAGTGGTCTAGCACCGCAGTCTTTTTTTTAAATTAAATTTGTTTTTCTGATTTTATCCCTTTTTTCACCCAATTTAGTATCCAATTGCACCCAACCTAGTATCCAATTATCCCAGGTATCGCCAGGCAGACTAGCTGACTGGCTCCTCGAGCCCAGCACCGTTATTCCGGCACCCCGGGGGCGCTGTTGCGCGACGGATCCTTGTCCGGAAATAGTCCTATACCGCCCTCTGGAGCGGCCGCTCAATATGCCGCTCCCTGTGTGCCTCGGCCATATCCGGGTCTGGCGAGACCGGGATTCGATCCCAGTCCCCGGTGGGCAGCTTGCACTAGTGGCTAGTGCTTAGACCGCTACGCCACCGCGGGGCTCACTGTGTCTGTGTCCTGTGTATCTGTAAATCCTTTCCATTTGAGAAAGAATTCAACCTTCCCGTTGACGATGCGTTGGTCCCTTCTCTACCTCAAACTCCTCTGGTGGCCCCTTCTTCCCCTTCTTCCCCTTTCTCCTCTAGATTCAAAGTTAAGCACAGTGTCAGATTTGTACAAATAAGAATGATTTCCTTGTAAGTCAATGAGGTTTCAGTGTAATAATAACTTTAATTTCTATAGCGCCTTTCAATTGTGTAATTGGGATGTTTCTGGTAACATGGAAAGCATATCAAAGTACAAAAGACATAAGTCGTACCTGAGGCATTTCTGGACTCAAAATCCACCCCATCCCAGTAAAACGGCCAAGTTTGGACAGGGATGCCAGTGCCCATTCCTTGTCCTCCTGGGTGACCGGTCTTTTGATTCCAGCTGAAATAATAGTATGAAATGAGTAATACTAATTGAGAATATGTGTTGTATTGATTTAGTAACAACATAAGCACCACTTGCTCATTAATTACTAACCTTGTGTTGTGGATGGAGTCATCTCAGACACTCTCTTGGCTGCAATTTCATTAGTTTTCGGTGTCTTTGCCCTCTTCCACACGCATTCCACGTCGGTACGGGACACATTTTTCTCCACCCAAATCAACAAAGCAGCCATATGGTGGCACTTGTCTCTGCCGATTGGGCACTCGCAGGTGCTGTACCTGACTGACTGACCCTCAACGTGCACCTGCATTGAAAACAATGTTATCCCTAACCACCCTTACATAAATAACTTACTGCTAACTTAACTCACCTCAGCCAGAACATGGCATATCATCTCAACTAGCTAACTTACTGCTCACCTCAACCTCGTAAATCTTTTTTTTCATGGATGCCTGGACACTACCCTTGATAATACCCCCTGAGAAAACCGTGACACTAACCACTTTGTTGGAATTGAACGAATTTAGACCCTTTTTAACTCTCAATGGTGCCTCACTAAAGAAAGACGTGATCGTGAAAAGGTTCACAGGTTCAGCCATTGTTTTTTTTTAATTAAAATACTTTTTAATGTTTTTTAAATGCAAACAGCAGTATCTAATTTAACAAAACGTTGGCAAAAAGGCAAGACAAATGGGTGCAGAAACACATGCAGATGCAGCATACAAAAATTTCTAATTTCCTTCCCTGGAGGAGTCACAGGAACAACACACATCTAGTAGGACAGTCCCAGAACATAAGAGAACATCTTAAAAAGACCCGCCTGAAAAAGTGTGGTTTTCGCAAGGGCCTTAAAAAAGTCAATGCGTGGCCAGGGGTGGTCCAGGTCCAGTGGTCTAGCACCGCAGTCTTTTTTTTAAATTAAATTTGTTTTTCTGATTTTATCCCTTTTTTCACCCAATTTAGTATCCAATTGCACCCAACCTAGTATCCAATTATCCCAGGTATCGCCAGGCAGACTAGCTGACTGGCTCCTCGAGCCCAGCACCGTTATTCCGGCACCCCGGGGGCGCTGTTGCGCGACGGATCCTTGTCCGGAAATAGTCCTATACCGCCCTCTGGAGCGGCCGCTCAATATGCCGCTCCCTGTGTGCCTCGGCCATATCCGGGTCTGGCGAGACCGGGATTCGATCCCAGTCCCCGGTGGGCAGCTTGCACTAGTGGCTAGTGCTTAGACCGCTACGCCACCGCGGGGCTCACTGTGTCTGTGTATCTGTAAATCCTTTCCATTTGAGAAAGAATTCAACCTTCCCGTTGACGATGCGTTGGTCCCTTCTCTACCTCAAACTCCTCTGGTGGCCCCTTCTTCCCCTTCTTCCCCTTTCTCCTCTAGATTCAAAGTTAAGCACAGTGTCAGATTTGTACAAATAAGAATGATTTCCTTGTAAGTCAATGAGGTTTCAGTGTAATAATAACTTTAATTTCTATAGCGCCTTTCAATTGTGTAATTGGGATGTTTCTGGTAACATGGAAAGCATATCAAAGTACAAAAGACATAAGTCGTACCTGAGGCATTTCTGGACTCAAAATCCACCCCATCCCAGTAAAACGGCCAAGTTTGGACGACAATGGCGTCGCTAGTAACATTTGCCTGGGAAAGGCATAGCTGCTCTCTGGCCAAACGTGTAGCCTGCCTGGTTGAGACTGGTCCGGGATTCAGCTGAATGTCTCCCGAGAGAAGTAGATAGAGACAGATCATGGTCCTTCGGTCCATTCTACCTGCCGGGGGCTTGTTTTTCCGCGTCGGGTCCGCAGTCAGCGTTGTGTGAATAGCTGCCGTTCCGAAGTTTATATACTTCTTTGCGGCGTGGAGATAAAAGTCGCTATGGGTCTCATTTTTTCCAATAAAGTTTGTCTCCTTCTCCATAAGATGTAAGTTCTGTGGTGATTTAATGTATAAATCCGTAATCCACAGAAGGAACAGGAGAAAGTGTGGAATAATCCTTGCTGTTGCATTGTTGCAGCAGGAGGAGCGTTGAGAGATGCGACCGCTCATGTCTGTGATCGCGAACAGCTACTTACCTCAAACGTAACTTAGATAACAAGGCTCTGTATTTCACAGATGTTTGATGTTTGAGTTGGGTTTCTGTTAGCTAAACTTAAACGAGGTTGTGTCTCTGAACTGTTAGTTAAAGAAGTTAGAAAGGTTCCCCTCTGGAACAGGGAGTCAAAGAGGGGAGTCAAACAGGGTACAGTTCAGGCATGGGTAGGATGCTTGCAAACACTACAAGGGGTGTATGTGTGGTTCTGCAATAAACAGAAAGAGGTATTACAGTACACATGTTACTAATAATACAGTACTGATCTACAATATCAAATGCATTCTACAATACAAAAGTACATGTAACTTAACCATACACATTAAGCTACTTAACAGTACACTTTGCCATACAATCTGAATTATAACACCAACTTAAGACAGTACTCAAATAACAAACTCTGCAGCGTGAACTGCGCCAAACGAGCTTCATTGAAGAGCACGCAATAACGGCGGCCATAGAAAGCACATGTCCAAACTAATTGCTATTGCTAGTATAGGGTGCAGAAAACGGCAGTATCCAAATCAACACAACAAATATGTACAACCTAAATACTGGGTGAAACATTGTACTTACAGTAGTTCAGTGACGCACATTTACACTGTAATGCTGCACAATGTTTCTAACTGATTGAATTGGTAACACGAGAAACTTGTGTGGTACTTCCAACTTCTTCTCCGATCAAGTGTGGTTTTCGCAAGGGCCTTAAAAAAGTCAATGCGTGGCCAGGGGTGGTCCAGGTCCAGTGGTCTAGCACCGCAGTCTTTTTTTTAAATTAAATTTGTTTTTCTGATTTTATCCCTTTTTTCACCCAATTTAGTATCCAATTGCACCCAACCTAGTATCCAATTATCCCAGGTATCGCCAGGCAGACTAGCTGACTGGCTCCTCGAGCCCAGCACCGTTATTCCGGCACCCCGGGGGCGCTGTTGCGCGACGGATCCTTGTCCGGAAATAGTCCTATACCGCCCTCTGGAGCGGCCGCTCAATATGCCGCTCCCTGTGTGCCTCGGCCATATCCGGGTCTGGCGAGACCGGGATTCGATCCCAGTCCCCGGTGGGCAGCTTGCACTAGTGGCTAGTGCTTAGACCGCTACGCCACCGCGGGGCTCACTGTGTCTGTGTCCTGTGTATCTGTAAATCCTTTCCATTTGAGAAAGAATTCAACCTTCCCGTTGACGATGCGTTGGTCCCTTCTCTACCTCAAACTCCTCTGGTGGCCCCTTCTTCCCCTTCTTCCCCTTTCTCCTCTAGATTCAAAGTTAAGCACAGTGTCAGATTTGTACAAATAAGAATGATTTCCTTGTAAGTCAATGAGGTTTCAGTGTAATAATAACTTTAATTTCTATAGCGCCTTTCAATTGTGTAATTGGGATGTTTCTGGTAACATGGAAAGCATATCAAAGTACAAAAGACATAAGTCGTACCTGAGGCATTTCTGGACTCAAAATCCACCCCATCCCAGTAAAACGGCCAAGTTTGGACAGGGATGCCAGTGCCCATTCCTTGTCCTCCTGGGTGACCGGTCTTTTGATTCCAGCTGAAATAATAGTATGAAATGAGTAATACTAATTGAGAATATGTGTTGTATTGATTTAGTAACAACATAAGCACCACTTGCTCATTAATTACTAACCTTGTGTTGTGGATGGAGTCATCTCAGACACTCTCTTGGCTGCAATTTCATTAGTTTTCGGTGTCTTTGCCCTCTTCCACACGCATTCCACGTCGGTACGGGACACATTTTTCTCCACCCAAATCAACAAAGCAGCCATATGGTGGCACTTGTCTCTGCCGATTGGGCACTCGCAGGTGCTGTACCTGACTGACTGACCCTCAACGTGCACCTGCATTGAAAACAATGTTATCCCTAACCACCCTTACATAAATAACTTACTGCTAACTTAACTCACCTCAGCCAGAACATGGCATATCATCTCAACTAGCTAACTTACTGCTCACCTCAACCTCGTAAATCTTTTTTTTCATGGATGCCTGGACACTACCCTTGATAATACCCCCTGAGAAAACCGTGACACTAACCACTTTGTTGGAATTGAACGAATTTAGACCCTTTTTAACTCTCAATGGTGCCTCACTAAAGAAAGACGTGATCGTGAAAAGGTTCACAGGTTCAGCCATTGTTTTTTTTTAATTAAAATACTTTTTAATGTTTTTTAAATGCAAACAGCAGTATCTAATTTAACAAAACGTTGGCAAAAAGGCAAGACAAATGGGTGCAGAAACACATGCAGATGCAGCATACAAAAATTTCTAATTTCCTTCCCTGGAGGAGTCACAGGAACAACACACATCTAGTAGGACAGTCCCAGAACATAAGAGAACATCTTAAAAAGACCCGCCTGAAAAAGTGTGGTTTTCGCAAGGGCCTTAAAAAAGTCAATGCGTGGCCAGGGGTGGTCCAGGTCCAGTGGTCTAGCACCGCAGTCTTTTTTTTAAATTAAATTAGTTTTTCTGATTTTATCCCTTTTTTCACCCAATTTAGTATCCAATTGCACCCAACCTAGTATCCAATTATCCCAGGTATCGCCAGGCAGACTAGCTGACTGGCTCCTCGAGCCCAGCACCGTTATTCCGGCACCCCGGGGGCGCTGTTGCGCGACGGATCCTTGTCCGGAAATAGTCCTATACCGCCCTCTGGAGCGGCCGCTCAATATGCCGCTCCCTGTGTGCCTCGGCCATATCCGGGTCTGGCGAGACCGGGATTCGATCCCAGTCCCCGGTGGGCAGCTTGCACTAGTGGCTAGTGCTTAGACCGCTACGCCACCGCGGGGCTCACTGTGTCTGTGTCCTGTGTATCTGTAAATCCTTTCCATTTGAGAAAGAATTCAACCTTCCCGTTGACGATGCGTTGGTCCCTTCTCTACCTCAAACTCCTCTGGTGGCCCCTTCTTCCCCTTCTTCCCCTTTCTCCTCTAGATTCAAAGTTAAGCACAGTGTCAGATTTGTACAAATAAGAATGATTTCCTTGTAAGTCAATGAGGTTTCAGTGTAATAATAACTTTAATTTCTATAGCGCCTTTCAATTGTGTAATTGGGATGTTTCTGGTAACATGGAAAGCATATCAAAGTACAAAAGACATAAGTCGTACCTGAGGCATTTCTGGACTCAAAATCCACCCCATCCCAGTAAAACGGCCAAGTTTGGACGACAATGGCGTCGCTAGTAACATTTGCCTGGGAAAGGCATAGCTGCTCTCTGGCCAAACGTGTAGCCTGCCTGGTTGAGACTGGTCCGGGATTCAGCTGAATGTCTCCCGAGAGAAGTAGATAGAGACAGATCATGGTCCTTCGGTCCATTCTACCTGCCGGGGGCTTGTTTTTCCGCGTCGGGTCCGCAGTCAGCGTTGTGTGAATAGCTGCCGTTCCGAAGTTTATATACTTCTTTGCGGCGTGGAGATAAAAGTCGCTATGGGTCTCATTTTTTCCAATAAAGTTTGTCTCCTTCTCCATAAGATGTAAGTTCTGTGGTGATTTAATGTATAAATCCGTAATCCACAGAAGGAACAGGAGAAAGTGTGGAATAATCCTTGCTGTTGCATTGTTGCAGCAGGAGGAGCGTTGAGAGATGCGACCGCTCATGTCTGTGATCGCGAACAGCTACTTACCTCAAACGTAACTTAGATAACAAGGCTCTGTATTTCACAGATGTTTGATGTTTGAGTTGGGTTTCTGTTAGCTAAACTTAAACGAGGTTGTGTCTCTGAACTGTTAGTTAAAGAAGTTAGAAAGGTTCCCCTCTGGAACAGGGAGTCAAAGAGGGGAGTCAA
Source organism: Nansenia antarctica (assembly GCF_963989245.1). Taxonomy (NCBI): domain Eukaryota; kingdom Metazoa; phylum Chordata; class Actinopteri; order Argentiniformes; family Microstomatidae; genus Nansenia; species Nansenia antarctica. Next base: position 15,561,732 of record NC_137675.1, read on the forward strand.
ACAGGGTACAGTTCAGGCATGGGTAGGATGCTTGCAAACACTACAAGGGGTGTATGTGTGGTTCTGCAATAAACAGAAAGAGGTATTACAGTACACATGTTACTAATAATACAGTACTGATCTACAATATCAAATGCATTCTACAATACAAAAGTACATGTAACTTAACCATACACATTAAGCTACTTAACAGTACACTTTGCCATACAATCTGAATTATAACACCAACTTAAGACAGTACTCAAATAACAAACTCTGCAGCGTGAACTGCGCCAAACGAGCTTCATTGAAGAGCACGCAATAACGGCGGCCATAGAAAGCACATGTCCAAACTAATTGCTATTGCTAGTATAGGGTGCAGAAAACGGCAGTATCCAAATCAACACAACAAATATGTACAACCTAAATACTGGGTGAAACATTGTACTTACAGTAGTTCAGTGACGCACATTTACACTGTAATGCTGCACAATGTTTCTAACTGATTGAATTGGTAACACGAGAAACTTGTGTGGTACTTCCAACTTCTTCTCCGATCTGAATCAATGCGGCCCAGATTCCCAGAATGCACTGCGCACTTAAGGTGGCAGGTGATATTACGCACCTTAGCTCTTAAGGTGGAAATGATAACCAAATATAACCTAGAACATTGGAACCTTTCTAACAATACTACATCCCCCCTTTTAAGCATTAAAAGTCTCTCTTGGGTCAACTGAAAATTAGTCTCTGAAAAGATGAAACAGACTAAGTGTCACTGGGCCTTATGGCTTCAGTCGATGGATTGATCTTCTTCTTTAAGAACTGTACTCACTACTAATGTATATGATCTAAACAATAACAGTGCAGACCTGACTATAACTTGTCAAGTAACTTGTGAACTTTCACTTGGAGTAAAATCAAACTTGTAAACATACCACACTTTCTAAATGTGTCCAACTATCATCTAGTAACTAACTAAACTAAGGGTCAGAGGTCACCAGTACTTAACCCTGTTGGAGCACAACCTTCAGCGTTGGCCCATCTCAAAGTCTTGGTACCTTGCCGGAAGCGCCACAGCTCTGCCACTTCTGGTGCGGCAGGTAGGAGTGGAGCTCTCGCACTCACAGGAGGACGGGTGCTGAGCTGGATGATCCGGTGACTCTGGGGGTCCTCCCAGCGGGCTCACAGGTGCAGGCTGCTCCAGTGGCTCAGGATCTCTCTCTTTTTTTTATAGAATAATCTTTTCACATTTAGTAAAAAAGACAACACTTTCATTCACATTTCTTTCGTTTCGTCACGTAGAAAATTCAGATACTGCATTAAGCAGACCTTTTATATACCTTTAATAAAAAAACGACACATAAAAGCCACTTTGCAGACTTTAACATGTTTTTCTCCACATAGGAAATCATCCAAACTGATTTTATGAATTAATTCTACAAACATATCAAACCACTTCAGCAACATGAAAGGAAGTTTGAAGGTAAAGCTATGGATGACGGAACTTTATGATCACAATGAGATACACAAGTAGGTCTACAAATAAATGGGCTATTGCCTCTGTGCAAAGTGAAGATTGTGGAGGTAGCGCTTATGCTAATAACAAAACACTCTTGAGAGGCTGGGCGATAAAACCAACACCTATTTGGTAACAGAATGCATGACATAAATAGCAAAATATGTTACACTTTAAAGGCCTGTTTCACTCTAAAAGAGCATTTATTTTATGTGATTAACCACATCCAATCCATAAGACGCTTTTAAAAGTATTTAGAAACTTGCAGCAGCCACACTTTCCAATAATGTAAATGGTTTGGATCTCATTTATGGCCAGAACCTGGATACAAACTTAAAAAGTGTCTTGTGTATTGACTGGAATAAATGTAAGAGTTAATCACAGAAATTCGATTTTAGAATGAACTATCCCTTAAATGCCAGGGAGGCATCTTTCAGCAAACCACTGTAGAAGAAGAAATAATGACTCAGATAAAATCAAGCATATGAGGTCAAAACATTGAGGCCATTCAAGTAAAACATGCAAAAATAATAATGATTCAATAACAGAGAAATGATGTTATTGAAACCCCACGTTAATTGGACATAACAGGAGAGAAAAAAGTCTAACCAGTGTTAACAGCCGTTGTCCTCATGTAGCTAGTAGTACCGTAGTACATCTTCAGGGTTGTAATCGTAAACCGATTCATTCGAGAATTCAGGCAGGGAAAAACTAGGGCATTCTGGGAAATACATGCTGTGGTATATAGTTGTCACATCGTCGCTGATTCTAGTTCCAATAAGATGCCCTTATAAGGGCGTTCATCATGCACACTAACACTTCTGCCTGGGAATCTAGTAGTAGTAGTAGTAGTAGTAGTACATGGCACAATCACTTTGTCGAGACACTTATTTTGCCGGTTAATTACATTTATGGGGGTTTTGTGAGTAAAATGCAAGGATTCAGATCTCTACTTCAGAGGCGCGAGAGCAGCACCCTTCTAACATTTCAACAACACAGGAGGCCAGTTATAGAAGTTCTAGCGGTTGGTTGGTTGGGTGCTTGGTAGTGACGTCGCTGTCTAGCCTGCCAGCTGGATAACAGACACCTCGAGGGCGGGGGGGGCCGAGGTGACAGCAGCTGACTCCAGGCCTGTAGGGGGGGCTGATGCGGAGTGGTAGGGTAGGGGGGGTATGGGTAGGATGGGGGGTGGGGGTCTCACTGGGCCTCTCCGTCGTCGTCGTCTGAGACCTGGTCGGGGGGGATGGCCCGGGTGTGGCTGGCCCGGATGCTGGTGAGGTGGGGGCAGGAGTTATGTTAAGTTACAGGTAAAATAAGATGATAAATCACAACACAACTCTGGTTGCTTTCTAGTTCAACACTCTCTCACTGCTGCTACGGTAAGATCTTATTCCATATGATCAACACATAGCATAGCATTGATGCAGACTTGGATGAATACGCCTGAAGCCCTCTAACCCTGTAGCTGGCTGACCTGCCTTGTAGCTAGAGTTGGGTACCGTTCGGGTTTTATCCGGTACCGGTACCTAACCGATACTTTAAAAACGGTACCGGTACCAAAACGGTACTTAATTCGGTACTTTAGATTTTTTTAAATGACATATATATATATATAATAATAACACGGTCGACAACATTAAACAGCTTTTCACTTTTTTATTCCTGAGGCACAATATATATTACCGGTAGTTAAATATACACTCAAATTAAAATAAATGAAAATAAAACTCCTGAGCCTTGGGGACTCCATTGACTGCCAGCCATGTTCAGAGCGGAGAGCTCCACACTGCCAGACTTTTGGGGCATTTTCGCTGAACTTTGAAGACCCACCAAATATTGACTTTTCGGACTACATAAACATTGAACATATCTACCAAAACTTTAGACTCTCTTCTTTCATCAGAAAAAGAAAGTTTGTTTCTAGCCTCTTTGAGTGTTTAGAAATCGGCCGTAGAACATAGGGTGGTTTCAGCAAAAACACCAGATTTTGACCAATAGACAGAGAAAACGAGCTTTTTCTGCAGAACGTTTTTTTTTTTTTTTTTTTTCTGCACTTTTTCTGTATCATCCGACTCTGAACTGTTTGAAGAGTCGCGCAATGGCCGCGCTGCTCCGCAATGCTCCGCGCCGCAATGCTCCGCGCCGTGTTTGGCACATACCCTGATCCGTTTCGCCATTTCTACAACCCACAGCAAGCCACTTCCTTCTCCAGGCTTTTATCGAACTACTGCCCCCATCTGGGACCGAAATACATTACACCCAAGTCTGAAATTCACTCGCTAGGTGTAGAACATGTCAATAACGCGATCCCCGCGAAAAAAAAAAAAAATTCTATAAGACGCCAATTGGCGTCTTTGGCAGTCAACGTTACTATTCTATAAGACGCCAATTGGCGTCTTTGGCAGTCAATGAGTTAAGCTGGGGGTGCCTATCGTTGGTACTGATGTCGAATACGAGTACACACTTGTTCGGCAGCCCCTCAAGGACATCAGAATATTCTTAGAAAGGGGATCTAGTGAAGAGGCCTGCATAGCCCCCAGAACCAAGAAGACCAAGAGGAAATATAACTCTGATGAACTGGAGCCCTCCACCTCGTCAAAATCCAAACTCTGTTGCCGCTCAGCTACTACTACTCCCCTCCCCCTCTCTGGTCCATGACACATGACGATTCATTTTTCAGACACAGTAGTAGGATAAGGATATATCTACAGGATATATACATGATCTGACACAGTACCCGAATATCAAGAGATCCCCGATCATGTTGTCCACCTCGCAGAGACGCAGCCACACATCCGCACTACGTCATAACGTCATTACGTCATAAGGGGAGCAAGTCATTTGATTGGACAGAAGGCATTCCACGAGTGGTGATCAGAATTCCAGAACGAGTTTACGGAACGCACCCATAAGTCGAGCGTCGCGTTACGCCAACCCGCTAGCGGAAGTTGCTATTAGCAACCTTCTCGTTATCCTTCCGTACTCGCTGCTTTCACTGAGTGGAAATTTAACAGGCGATGTGACGTCGCGAGATAGAAAAGTACCGAAATGAGGCACCGAAATCTCCTTTGCGATTCGGTATTAGCAACCTTCTCATACCGAATGTAAAGTAACCGGTACCCAACCCTACTTGTAGCTAGCGACCACTCACCTCTGAACTCATGTTAACTTTCGGCTCCGTCGCTCCGTCGAGCAACGCCATGCTGAAGCTAATATTCACAGGATTACAAGCTGCAGTAATTTGATGACGAAATGGTGATGCATTATGGGTGTACAACTGAATACAAAATCACCCAAAGAAAAGTATCTTTTTCGAATATAAGTTATTGTATTTTTGTATTGATTATTTTCATTAAAGATGATAATTTTAATAACAATCAAGCAACATTTACATTTTTATTCATTCAGGGTAGACCCAACACAACAAACCATTTATTTTATTTTTTTATTATTTATTTTTTGTTGTTTTGTTTAACAGTTAAAAAATCTTAAAAAACGTCCTCTGTCCGTTCTCCTGAACCATGTCGTAACCGGTCTTCTCCATCAGCTCCAGAAGCGCGGCCTGGTTCGAGCTCTCCATCATCTCATCAACACTGTCCCCGTCCATGACTACCTTTACTCCTTAACTACCGACGGGAATGACCCTCTGGAATGTCCCATACGACACAGCAGTAGAACACAGGACACAGTGCCAGTAGAACCTGTAACATAAGTTTGGACGAGATAAGATGATGACGAGGCTAACAACAAGAGGCTAACAACATCAAACCAACAAATATAAACTCAACAATTAGAATGTATATATTTAGCTACATTAACCTTATTGTAACATGTAAATACTGATACTCACGGACAACAAATCCATCCCACGTTTTCAAACGAAGAAAAACAAACAACTCGAATAGTTTTCAGCGGTGTGTTAACATTCACGTTCATGTGGACGTTTAGGTATTAGCTGCCTAACTAAGAACTGTAGCTACTACCGGCTACAGGCATGTCCACACAGTCCACTCACAAAGCGAACGGTTCATGTGGTTAGCTAGCAATATCTGATTGACCTGCTTATCGACAGTGGTTTATACTACTAGTCATGTGATTACCTTGTTAACTACAGTAGGTTAAAACTGTTATAATAGTTATAACATAAGTAGTTACCTTGTTAACTACAGTAGGTTAAAACTGTTCTAGTTATAACATAACTGGTTATGTGATTACGTATACTAGCTTATAACAGTTATAACATAACTAGCTAGGCAGATGGCTAGGGTTATCTGGTTACCTTGTTAACTACAGTAGCTTATAACTGTTAATAACTCATCATTATAACACAACTAGCTAGCTAGGTCGCTAGCGTCATCCGGTGTTCAGGCGGTAATATGCGACACGACCTGGCTTTCTGACTAAAACTATCTCTGGATGAACCTCACGAACAGCTAGATACTTACCACAGTTAGGTTAACTCTAATATGATCTGTTATATATATTAACTCTATATAACACTTACTTTAAAAGACAACAGTTGTCTAATTTGAGCAGAAACTTACGTTGAGCAGAGGACAGAATGATGTCAAACTCACCTCAGATGTCGAACTCCCCTCAGAGATCGTCGAATGCTCGAGAAGTCCTGGACGCGATTCAGCCAATCAGCGTGTGTTTGGAGTCAAAAAGGCGGGTTAATTACAAACAATAATAATAATACGGTAATAACCTTTATTTGTCTAGCACTTTTCCTGCAAACGTTGCAGCTATGCAACGTATACAGTTATTCAGTTATGAATAATGACCAACAATCAATCAATAAATATCTAGATTTACACACAGAAAACCTTGACAAATGCTTTCTTTTATTCACATAAATCCACAATTTCATGCCAACATTATACATCTTAAACAGTACGTGGTCATTCATATGCCTATAATGTAGGCTTACACATTGCATAGTAGCTTAGTTAAGTGAAATACATTTAAGACATTACATTCTACTATTAGTGCTAGTCAATTATTGTTAACAGTAAACTGAATGGCAGTTTCTTTAAGCACATTCATAATCCCCAAAAGTCCCCAGGTGTGGATAGCCTTGACATTTTTCATCCCCACATTTCTCTTGGCTGGGCTGGGCTGGGCTGTACTGAGCTGGGCTGTACTGAGCTGGGCTGTACTGAGCTGGGCTGTACTGAGCTGTACTGAGCTGTACTGGGCTGGGCTGGGCTGTACTGAGCTGTACTGGGCTGTACTGGGCTGTACTGGGCTGTACTGAGCTGTACTGAGCTGGGCTGGGCTGTACCGGGCTGGGCTGTACTGGGCTGGGCTGGGCTGTACTGGGCTGGGCTGCACTGGGCTGGGCTGTACTGGGCTGAGCTGTACTGAGCTGGGCTGTACTAGGATGGGCTGTACCGGGCTGGGCTGTATTGGGCTGTACCTGTTCCTGGCTGGGCTGGGCTGTACTGGGATGATGATGAGGACGGCTATGAGGGAGGGGATGAGGACAGCTGTCAGGCTTCACAGTAAAGCATGTCAGGTGTTTCCCACAGAGACAAGCTCAACAACAACCCTTTAGTCTCCGAAGTACTAATGACAAAATAAATGCTATGATGACACGGGGCGCCTGGGTGGCGTAGCTCACGTAATCGCAGGGTCCCTGGTTCGTTTCCGGCCATCGACCTATCCTGCATGTCATCCCTCCTCTCTCATCCATCCTTCCTGTCAAATCTCTACTGTCTCTATCCCAATAAAGCAGAAATGCCCTAAAAACCCAAAATAAATATCAAAAACTTCCCATTAATATTTCAATATTTTATTCAATCATCTTATCTTAAAAAACAAACAAATGTAACAAGAAACAAAGTATGCACTGCATTATTCCATAACAAAAGGTATCCCAGGTGTCTTAACTGTCTTAACTCTCAAAAGTTTTAAGCAAGAGCTTGTTCAATTAAAGTAAAAGGAATAGTGCAGCCATCTGGGGTGTGCATGGATCTGGGTTCCTTTTGTGGAAAAGGTCCTCACTGCTTTGCCTCATCCTGAAAAAGAGACACATAAAGCACATTAGAATAATGATAATCCATGCTTTGACCGGGCACACTTAGCTGATACAGTATGATGATGTAGTCTAGTCACCTTTATAGCTGATGCAGTATGATGATGATCACAAACTTCCTGCTCGGTTTTTGCTTTCTTCTCAGCCTGGGGTTCCCCCACGTGGTGAGAGAGAGGATGTTTCACAAGGTCTTTGAGGAGTGGCCATTAGGCACTTCTTCCCTCTACTGTTTTTAGAATCTCCCTCCCCTGGGTCCTCCTTCATAGGGACAATATCATATGTGTTCTCTCCGATGTTAGCGTATACCTTGCAGCCTGGAGACAGCGAGTCGATCTCTGAGGCCTTATCAAGTGTTATGGTCTTTTTTTGCTGCTGTGATTGCTTTGGGAATGTTAGGGCTTGCCTTGTTTATATCACTGCCAGGGGACTTGACATCTAAGAGCTTGATTCTGAAATCACCCTGTCGAGCCGGTGACTTCTCTAGAACGGTAGTTACTTGCTTCTTGTGGACCCCTACTATGTCATGATTTTCTAGGGGCAGTGAAGTGCTGAGGGGTTCAGGGATGAAGCTGCTCGTCCTAGCAGGTGTTGTGGGTGTATTGCATGAGGAGACTCCAGCAGGTGAAGGAGGGAAATTGGAGCTGGTGTCTGGAGACACCATGGGGCTACTCAGAGGGCTGTGGTTTTGCTGGGTTTGAGGGGAGCAGTTGAGTTGGGACAGCTTACCGCTGTCCTTTTTCAATGGGGCTGGTTTAGTTTTCTCTTGAGTGTATATCTCCATGCCATCCACACAGCCCTGTCTACCCAGCAGCAGTCACCTAGAGCCCGCAGGGCCAGGTGGTTCCGCTTCATGCTCTTGTAGCGGACCTTCTCCCCTTCTGCCAGGCGGGCCCACTCCACCACGGAGAAATGTCTCCGCACGTCCTCAAACTTGTCCTCCTAGCGGGGAGAAGGCGTGTCAGCCTCCAGCATAGGTGTGTGTCCTCAACACTTCTCATGCATAACTACTACTAGTGCAGCGTAAACTAACATTCTACCTGACATAACCTGGCTGGCTGGCCTGCCTACCTGTAGCTCTCTAACCCTGTAGCTGCCCTGTAGCCCTCTAACCCTGTAGCTGGCTGACCTGCCTTGTAGCTAGCGACCACTCACCTCTGAACTCATGTTAACTTTCGGCTCCGTCGCTCCGTCGAGCAACGCCATGCTGAAGCTAATATTCACAGGATTACAAGCTGCAGTAATTTGATGACGAAATGGTGATGCATTATGGGTGTACAACTGAATACAAAATCACCCAAAGAAAAGTATCTTTTTCGAATATAAGTTATTGTATTTTTGTATTGATTATTTTCATTAAAGATGATAATTTTAATAACAATCAAGCAACATTTACATTTTTATTCATTCAGGTTAGACCCAACCAGGGTTCGAGTTATAAGCTGAGCTTTGTGGGGGTCTCCAAAATAACAGTGCGAAATGTTCAATTTTTGATAGTCTTGAAGACATCCTCCATGGCAAGAGGTATCACTCCTGGAGTAAGATTGCTTCCCATCATGGTGAAAGTCTTCCCAGATGAAGTTTGTCCATAAGCAAATATTGTTCAAAAAGTTGTATCCTTCAACTGTGGAGACAACAAGAGGTTTTGCAATGTCCTGGTACAGCTGATCAGTTGTTTCTTCAGCACTAAATACTCTGTCGAAACTAGGGCTGGGCAAACGATCAACATTTCTTTTTCGATAATCACAAGAATTAACGATCAATTATTGATTAATTGATACGCTTTTTTTTCATTAAAACAACGCCTAGGGCAGAAATAACATTTCTGTACATTATTCTTGATTTCTATGCCCCTGGTTATGGAACGTCGCGATGGAATAGGATATGCTGGCTCGACTATTTGCATAATACCCCCCACCCGACTTTGCTAACTAAATGTAGGTATTTAGTGAATGTAAAACTGTTGGATATGATATCGAGTGGGTTCTTCATCGCTTCGTTTGTCGTCCTATGCCAAAAAACGGAAAACACATTTTTTTCACAACAAGACTTGTTTGGCTCGATTGCGAGGTTTCACAATGGCCGAGATGGGGACCTATTAATCAAACGCTGTCACATATGGACATTAGCAGTCACATCCTGCCTGGACTGGACTTTGAACCCCATTAATAATAATGATGTTAGCTTTGGCCTCATCTCAGTTCCTGATCATTATTGGAGATGCAATGTTTTGAAACTGATCCTCTCATTTACATTCACATTTTTGGCATTTAGCAGATGCCTTTATCCAAAAGCGGCTTACAACAAATATATTTGTCTAAGTAAGTGAATCATCTATCCATCGGTCATCGCAAGAAAAGTAATCTCTGCTCGGGCCAGAGGCCATTGGCAGTCATAATGCTAGAAGAAGGGTTTTGTGGCTCCTTTATTTTTATTCTTTTTTTTTATATACAGTAGAGAAACTGAACAGGGGGATGGTGAGCTTTCAAAGGGGACAGTTAAGGTGTAGCCTGAAGAGATGGGTCTAAAGTCTATGGCGGAAGATAGGGATTGCTCTCATACTAGACACTTCCAAGCGCACTGACTGCCCCCAATTGGGATACTGTCATTTCATTTGAACCACATAGAATGTGTACTGCCTACCTGTATAGCAAGTTAACAAAACAGACATTCATACTGTACAGTGAAAAAAACATTTTCGAATGGATATGCATGGATGTAGAAGATGTTAACCATCTCTACAGTACACCTGTTGTTGTAAACCACAGTAGGTTGACACAGGACCAGTGTTGGGCACGTTACTTTAAAAAAGTAATTAGTTATAGTTACTAGTTACTTATCCCAAAAAGTAACTGAGTTAGTAACTGAATTACTTCATTATAAAAGTAACTAGTTACTAGGGAAAGTAACTATTGCGTTACTTTTTACCACGGTGCAGTGGGCTAGCCGTGGTGTCAGTCAGCCAAATGTGACAAGGAAAAGCTTACCCACTGCCAGATTAGAAGAGAAATGTGCCATCTAGGGGACCAAAGTGTCCCTATCAGGAAGAAAATAATTTGGATTTTTTTTCTGAGCAGGTTTCAGCAGGGAACTTTTCATATTTATTGCACTTCAACAGACCACAACTGGTATACAGTACATACTGTACTTCAAGTATTTTCTTCATTACAAAAGTAAACATTTAACAATATGAAGTGCTTTTAAATCTTTGTTGTGTAAATGAAATAAATCAAACTGTCACACAACTTCAGACAACTGGTAGACAGACTGTAACTTCAAGTATTTTCAACACAACAAAAGTAAACAGTTAAACAATATGAAGTGCTTTTAAAATCTTGTTTTATTTATATTCTCCCGTTGCCTCTGGTTCTTGTCCCCCTGGTTTATCATAGTGTTACTCACCATGTCCCCTAGATTCTATATGGGGTTGTAACAAGTGGGGGCTCATCTGGGATGGGTGGACAAGGATAAAAGCGTCGGGTTTGTTAGGATCAATTTACGTTTATTGGATAAAGGATTTTGTTAGTGTTGACCTTGTCTCCGGTGGCTATCGTGGTGAGTATTGCTGTCTGGATGTCTGTGGTCTAGCCTTCAATAAGCATTGTGCAACTTCCTCTGTCAGATTAGGTGGGTGTCCAGCTAGACTGTATCAGTTTTTCCTTCGGGCACCCTGTTATTATTTTGCCTTTGTTATTTTCGGAGCGAATCCTGGGTGGGGATAGAGTTCCCTGTTGGGGGCAGGCGTTTCAGGGTCTTCGGGCCACTGAAGTTTAGCCTTTAAAGTCGCCTCGTGCCCGGCAAACTCCAGAAGACAGGTAGTAATAGTTTTGGGCTAGGTAGGACAGGGGAAGTTGTTTTCGGAAGGCTGGGCTTGTGTTTACATGTCATGTGTGTGGTATCCGGCATCAATGGTCATCTCGTTGCTACCGGTGGATAAGGTCAGGAAGTGAATGAATGAATTGTGATAACTAAGCTACTTGTTTTTAGCAAAAACCAAATAAATAATATGCATCAGTCAATACAAAAATAAAGACTTTTAAAGAACCAAAAGTTTTATAGAACTTTTACAGAAACTAGTGCCAAATGGCTGCTTAGTCTGCAGATAAACAGAATGACACAAGGCACATAGTAGGCTACACTAGTATGCTTAATAAAGCAATTGAAAAGGGCTGGGCTCTCGTATGCGAGTGGTGTAGCCCATATATGCATTGTGCGCATATTATGTGCATATACGACACGCGTGAAGCATTTCTGCGACACGCGTTTCTGTTAACTGTTTTCGTTCCCTCATCGCTGTATTCAATGCCAAAATCATATTCCTTCCATACAGCGTGCTTGCAATGGTGAATCTTAAGGTGACTTATGAGATTCGTTGTGTTGTAACTCCTTTGCCCTCCTCTCCGAACTTTTGTCGAACATGTATTGCAAATTGCAAACGCACTATCTGCCTCAGAAACTTTGAAGAATGTCCACACCGGGGAAGACATGTTTCGCTCTCGTCTATACACTGCGTGGCTGTAAGCAGGCGCAGCAGCATGAGCACGTCAACCGGAACCAGAAATATTTCCGGCTTCATATTATCGGCTCTATATCGGCTAAAATTTAATAAAACCGATAAATATTTAATAACATTAATTTCCCATTATCGGGCCGCTAAATATCGGTGCCGATAATATCGTGCATCCCTAATTATGGGTGTACAACTGAATACAAAATCACCCAAAGAAAAGTATCTTTTTCGAATAAGTTATTGTATTTTTGTATTGATTATTTTCATTAAAGATGATAATTTTAATAACAATCAAGCAACATTTACATTTTTATTCATTCAGGGTAGACCCAACACAACAAACCAAATTTTATTTGTTTTTTGTTGTTGTTGTTGTTTTGTTTTGTTTAACAGTTAAAAAATCTTTAATTTGCAACCACAAATTTGTATGCACTTTGTATATTGATGAGCTGAATACAAATGTGCCTCCCCTCCCTTCAGTCCAGTAGATAAGAGCCTAAAAAATACCTCATTGTTCACTTTTGAAAGTATGCATGAAAATCAGCACATTATGTATCATTTTTCACACTGAGCAAAATCTGATAGTGCCAATTTAGCCTGACCTTTTTGGAGCCTGCAGCACCACCTAGAGGTTAAAGCCAGAATATAAATGCATACAGCTTAACAATTATAAATATTTACATTTGGGTTCCAATTCGGTATAAGAACCACTGGGAGAAGTGCTACCTATCCTTCTTCAGTCTTCCTCTTCCTGGTTCCTCTACAACAAACCAATTCTAACCACTTTCTCAGAAATCAAGTAGTTCAGGGCTTCTCTTAAGCCAGTTGTTGAATGTAAAAAATGGGGAGAAGGCGTGTCAGCCTCCAGCATAGGTGTGTGTCCTCAACACTTCTCATGCATAACTACTACTAGTGCAGCGTAAACTAACATTCTACCTGACATAACCTGGCTGGCTGGCCTGCCTACCTGTAGCTCTCTAACCCTGTAGCTGCCCTGTAGCCCTCTAACCCTGTAGCTGGCTGACCTGCCTTGTAGCTAGCGACCACTCACCTCTGAACTCATGTTAACTTTCGGCTCCGTCGCTCCGTCGAGCAACGCCATGCTGAAGCTAATATTCACAGGATTACAAGCTGCAGTAATTTGATGACGAAATGGTGATGCATTATGGGTGTACAACTGAATACAAAATCACCCAAAGAAAAGTATCTTTTTCGAATATAAGTTATTGTATTTTTGTATTGATTATTTTCATTAAAGATGATAATTTTAATAACAATCAAGCAACATTTACATTTTTATTCATTCAGGGTAGACCCAACCAGGGTTCGAGTTATAAGCTGAGCTTTGTGGGGGTCTCCAAAATAACAGTGCGAAATGTTCAATTTTTGATAGTCTTGAAGACATCCTCCATGGCAAGAGGTATCACTCCTGGAGTAAGATTGCTTCCCATCATGGTGAAAGTCTTCCCAGATGAAGTTTGTCCATAAGCAAATATTGTTCAAAAAGTTGTATCCTTCAACTGTGGAGACAACAAGAGGTTTTGCAATGTCCTGGTACAGCTGATCAGTTGTTTCTTCAGCACTAAATACTCTGTCGAAACTAGGGCTGGGCAAACGATCAACATTTCTTTTTCGATAATCACAAGAATTAACGATCAATTATTGATTAATTGATACGCTTTTTTTTCATTAAAACAACGCCTAGGGCAGAAATAACATTTCTGTACATTATTCTTGATTTCTATGCCCCTGGTTATGGAACGTCGCGATGGAATAGGATATGCTGGCTCGACTATTTGCATAATACCCCCCACCCGACTTTGCTAACGAAATGTAGGTATTTAGTGAATGTAAAACTGTTGGATATGATATCGAGTGGGTTCTTCATCGCTTCGTTTGTCGTCCTATGCCAAAAAACGGAAAACACATTTTTTTCACAACAAGACTTGTTTGGCTCGATTGCGAGGTTTCACAATGGCCGAGATGGGGACCTATTAATCAAACGCTGTCACATATGGACATTAGCAGTCACATCCTGCCTGGACTGGACTTTGAACCCCATACATAATAATGATGTTAGCTTTGGCCTCATCTCAGTTCCTGATCATTATTGGAGATGCAATGTTTTGAAACTGATCCTCTCATTTACATTCACATTTTTGGCATTTAGCAGATGCCTTTATCCAAAAGCGGCTTACAACAAATATATTTGTCTAAGTAAGTGAATCATCTATCCATCGGTCATCGCAAGAAAAGTAATCTCTGCTCGGGCCAGAGGCCATTGGCAGTCATAATGCTAGAAGAAGGGTTTTGTGGCTCCTTTATTTTTATTCTTTTTTTTTATATACAGTAGAGAAACTGAACAGGGGGATGGTGAGCTTTCAAAGGGGACAGTTAAGGTGTAGCCTGAAGAGATGGGTCTAAAGTCTATGGCGGAAGATAGGGATTGCTCTCATACTAGACACTTCCAAGCGCACTGACTGCCCCCAATTGGGATACTGTCATTTCATTTGAACCACATAGAATGTGTACTGCCTACCTGTATAGCAAGTTAACAAAACAGACATTCATACTGTACAGTGAAAAAAACATTTTCGAATGGATATGCATCCAACCCCACACTAACTAAAATTGTCAGGCCTCGCCCTGACTGGCACCCCGGACAACGAAGTCAACGAGCAAAACCGTTACATAAAAATGGCACCCCAGGTGGGACTCGAACCCACAATCCCTGGCTTTTTCATACAGGAAATGTATTCTGTGCTGCTATTTCAAAAGGCGTGCGAGAATAAGGGGAGAATGGAGGCCACCCAGCAGATAATCAGTGACTCATTATTGGAGGAGGTGTCAGAGGATGAGAAGAAGGATGCGGATAGAGGAGAGCCACTGGCTAAACTCAAGGTGTTCAAAAACGAGCATGTCCCCGAGACAGAGCTGCCCCTCTACCTGGGAGAGAACGTGGTGGGTCGCGAACCAGCCTCTTGCACCCTGCCCCTCGTCGCTCGCTCCATATCCAAGCAGCACACCGCCATCTCCATCTCTGTCTTCCATGGTAACCGTCGCCGTGGCAGCGTCGAAATGGAGGCCCTGGTATGGGACATGGGGAGCATGAACGGGACGCGTAAAGGCCGGATCAAACTCACCCCTCACGTCCGCTATGCCCTCAGCGAGGGGGAGAGTCTGGTGCTGGCTGACATTCCCTGCCAGTACGTCAGCTGTGCATTGGACAAAATGGCAGGACGTCAGGAGGAGGAGATGCGGAGGAGCCCTGCGAATGGAGGAGCTGGAGTGGGAAGGAGGACAGATGTAAAAGGGAAGGCCGCCCAGCTTCAAAAGAACACCACCAGGGGCCAAGGTTTGGCAACAGCAGAGACAAGTGCAGAGACTGAGAGAGGGGCTGAGGGAGGAGGCATCAGTGGAGAAGTGGGCACACCTGGTGTGTCGATGAAGCGGGGTGGAGAGGGTAAGACTCCGGCTCGAACCAAACCTCTCTCCTTTGAACCAACTCCAACACAGCCAGAGAAAACGCTCGTGCCAGACTCCGAATCTGACTCTGACGGAGAGCGAGAGCGACGGAGCAGACGAGGAAAGTTCTTAGTGTCTGATTCTGACTCCCACGTATCTAGTCCTACCTGCTCTATATTCCTAAGTCCCACAAACAAAGTCATTCCAGAGAGTGAGGATGAGAGCCCCATCACCCCCAGCTCCAGCTTTAGTGATGAGGAGACCTTCATAGTTTATATTTATCCAAAAGCGGCTTACAACAAATATATTTGTCTAAGTAAGTGAATCATCTATCCATCGGTCATCGCAAGAAAAGTAATCTCTGCTCGGGCCAGAGGCCATTGGCAGTCATAATGCTAGAAGAAGGGTTTTGTGGCTCCTTTATTTTTATTCTTTTTTTTTATATACAGTAGAGAAACTGAACAGGGGGATGGTGTGCTTTCAAAGGGGACAGTTAAGGTGTAGCCTGAAGAGATGTTTCTAAAGTCTATGGCGGAAGATAGGGATTGCTCTCATACTAGACACTTCCAAGCGCACTGACTGCCCCCAATTGGGATACTGTCATTTCATTTGAACCACATAGAATGTGTACTGCCTACCTGTATAGCAAGTTAACAAAACAGACATTCATACTGTACAGTGAAAAAAACATTTTCGAATGGATATGCATGGATGTAGAAGATGTTAACCATCTCTACAGTACACCTGTTGTTGTAAACCACAGTAGGTTGACACAGGACCAGTGTTGGGCACGTTACTTTAAAAAAGTAATTAGTTATAGTTACTAGTTACTTATCCCAAAAGGTAACTGAGTTAGTAACTGAATTACTTCATTATAAAAGTAACTAGTTACTAGGGAAAGTAACTATTGCGTTACTTTTTACCACGGTGCAGTGGGCTAGCCGTGGTGTCAGTCAGCCAAATGTGACAAGGAAAAGCTTACCCACTGCCAGATTAGAAGAGAAATGTGCCATCTAGGGGACCAAAGTGTCCCTATCAGGAAGAAAATAATTTGGATTTTTTTTCTGAGCAGGTTTCAGCAGGGAACTTTTCATATTTATTGCACTTCAACAGACCACAACTGGTATACAGTACATACTGTTCTTCAAGTATTTTCTTCATTACAAAAGTAAACATTTAACAATATGAAGTGCTTTTAAATCTTTGTTGTGTAAATTAAATAAATCAAACTGTCACACAACTTCAGACAACTGGTAGACAGACTGTAACTTCAAGTATTTTCAACACAACAAAAGTAAACAGTTAAACAATATGAAGTGCTTTTAAAATCTTGTTTTATTTATATTCTCCCGTTGCCTCTGGTTCTTGTCCCCCTGGTTTATCATAGTGTTACTCACCATGTCCCCTAGATTCTATATGGGGTTGTAACAAGTGGGGGCTCATCTGGGATGGGTGGACAAGGATAAAAGCGTCGGGTTTGTTAGGATCAATTTACGTTTATTGGATAAAGGATTTTGTTAGTGTTGACCTTGTCTCCGGTGGCTATCGTGGTGAGTATTGCTGTCTGGATGTCTGTGGTCTAGCCTTCAATAAGCATTGTGCAACTTCCTCTGTCAGATTAGGTGGGTGTCCAGCTAGACTGTATCAGTTTTCCTTCGGGCACCCTGTTATTATTTTGCCTTTGTTATTTTCGGAGCGAATCCTGGGTGGGGATAGAGTTCCCTGTTGGGGGCAGGCGTTTCAGGGTCTTCGGGCCACTGAAGTTTAGCCTTTAAAGTCGCCTCGTGCCCGGCAAACTCCAGAAGACAGGTAGTAATAGTTTTGGGCTAGGTAGGACAGGGGAAGTTGTTTTCGGAAGGCTGGGCTTGTGTTTACATGTCATGTGTGTGGTATCCGGCATCAATGGTCATCTCGTTGCTACCGGTGGATAAGGTCAGGAAGTGAATGAATTAATTGTGATAACTAAGCTACTTGTTTTTAGCAAAAACCAAATAAATAATATGCATCAGTCAATACAAAAATAAAGACTTTTAAAGAACCAAAAGTTTTATAGAACTTTTACAGAAACTAGTGCCAAATGGCTGCTTAGTCTGCAGATAAACAGAATGACACAAGGCACATAGTAGGCTACACTAGTATGCTTAATAAAGCAATTGAAAAGGGCTGGGCTCTCGTATGCGAGTGGTGTAGCCCATATATGCATTGTGCGCATATTATGTGCATATACGACACGCGTGAAGCATTTCTGCGGCACGCGTTTCTGTTAACTGTTTTCGTTCCCTCATCGCTGTATTCAATGCCAAAATCATATTCCTTCCATACAGCGTGCTTGCAATGGTGAATCTTAAGGTGACTTATGAGATTCGTTGTGTTGTAACTCCTTTGCCCTCCTCTCCGAACTTTTGTCGAACATGTATTGCAAATTGCAAACGCACTATCTGCCTCAGAAACTTTGAAGAATGTCCACTACCGGGGAAGACATGTTTCGCTCTCGTCTATACACTGCGTGGCTGTAAGCAGGCGCAGCAGCATGAGCACGTCAACCGGAACCAGAAATATTTCCGGCTTCATATTATCGGCTCTATATCGGCTAAAATTTAATAAAACCGATAAATATTTAATAACATTAATTTCCCATTATCGGGCCGCTAAATATCGGTGCCGATAATATCGTGCATCCCTAATTATGGGTGTACAACTGAATACAAAATCACCCAAAGAAAAGTATCTTTTTCGAATAAGTTATTGTATTTTTGTATTGATTATTTTCATTAAAGATGATAATTTTAATAACAATCAAGCAACATTTACATTTTTATTCATTCAGGGTAGACCCAACACAACAAACCATTTTTGTTTTGTTTTTTGTTGTTGTTGTTTTGTTTTGTTTAACAGGTAAAAAATCTTTAATTTGCAACCACAAATTTGTATGCACTTTGTATATTGATGAGCTGAATACAAATGTGCCTCCCCTCCCTTCAGTCCAGTAGATAAGAGCCTAAAAAAAAAACTCATTGTTCACTTTTGAAAGTATGCATGAAAATCAGCACATTATGTATCATTTTTCACACTGAGCAAAATCTGATAGTGCCAATTTAGCCTGACCTTTTTGGAGCCTGCAGCACCACCTAGAGGTTAAAGCCAGAATATAAATGCATACAGCTTAACAATTATAAATATTTACATTTGGGTTCCAATTCGGTATAAGAACCACTGGGAGAAGTGCTACCTATCCTTCTTCAGTCTTCCTCTTCCTGGTTCCTCTACAACAAACCAATTCTAACCACTTTCTCAGAAATCAAGTAGTTCAGGGCTTCTCTTAAGCCAGTTGTTGAATGTAAAAAATGGGGAGAAGGCGTGTCAGCCTCCAGCATAGGTGTGTGTCCTCAACACTTCTCATGCATAACTACTACTAGTGCAGCGTAAACTAACATTCTACCTGACATAACCTGGCTGGCTGGCCTGCCTACCTGTAGCTCTCTAACCCTGTAGCTGCCCTGTAGCCCTCTAACCCTGTAGCTGGCTGACCTGCCTTGTAGCTAGCGACCACTCACCTCTGAACTCATGTTAACTTTCGGCTCCGTCGAGCAACGCCATGCTGAAGCTAATATTCACAGGATTACAAGCTGCAGTAATTTGATGACGAAATGGTGATGCATTATGGGTGTACAACTGAATACAAAATCACCCAAAGAAAAGTATCTTTTTCGAATAAGTTATTGTATTTTTGTATTGATTATTTTCATTAAAGATGATAATTTTAACAACAATCAAGCAACATTTACATTTTTATTCATTCAGGGTAGACCCAACCAGGGTTCGAGTTATAAGCTGAGCTTTGTGGGGGTCTCCAAAATAACAGTGCGAAATGTTCAGTTTTTGATAGTCTTGAAGACATCCTCCATGGCAAGAGGTATCACTCCTGGAGTAAGATTGCTTCCCATCATGGTGAAAGTCTTCCCAGATGAAGTTTGTCCATAAGCAAATATTGTTCAAAAAGTTGTATCCTTCAACTGTGGAGACAACAAGAGGTTTTGCAATGTCCTGGTACAGCTGATCAGTTGTTTCTTCAGCACTAAATACTCTGTCGAAACTAGGGCTGGGCAAACGATCAACATTTCTTTTTCGATAATCCCAAGAATTAACGATCAATTATTGATTAATTGATAAGCTTTTTTTTTCATTAAAACAACGCCTAGGGCAGAAATAACATTTCTGTACGTTATTCTTGATTTCTATGCCCCTGGTTATGGAACGTCGTGATGGAATAGGATATGCTGGCTCGACTATTTGCATAATACCCCCCACCCGACTTTGCTAACTAAATGTAGGTATTTAGTGAATGTAAAACTGTTGGATATGATATCGAGTGGGTTCTTCATCGCTTCGTTTGTCGTCCTATGCCAAAAAACGGAAAACACATTTTTTTCACAACAAGACTTGTTTGGCTCGATTGCGAGGTTTCACAATGGCCGAGATGGGGACCTATTAATCAAACGCTGTCACATATGGACATTAGCAGTCACATCCTGCCTGGACTGGACTTTGAACCCCATTAATAATAATGATGTTAGCTTTGGCCTCATCTCAGTTCCTGATCATTATTGGAGATGCAATGTTTTGAAACTGATCCTCTCATTTACATTCACATTTTTGGCATTTAGCAGATGCCTTTATCCAAAAGCGGCTTACAACAAATATATTTGTCTAAGTAAGTGAATCATCTATCCATCGGTCATCGCAAGAAAAGTAATCTCTGCTCGGGCCAGAGGCCATTGGCAGTCATAATGCTAGAAGAAGGGTTTTGTGGCTCCTTTATTTTTATTCTTTTTTTTTATATACAGTAGAGAAACTGAACAGGGGGATGGTGAGCTTTCAAAGGGGACAGTTAAGGTGTAGCCTGAAGAGATGGGTCTAAAGTCTATGGCGGAAGATAGGGATTGCTCTCATACTAGACACTTCCAAGCGCACTGACTGCCCCCAATTGGGATACTGTCATTTCATTTGAACCACATAGAATGTGTACTGCCTACCTGTATAGCAAGTTAACAAAACAGACATTCATACTGTACAGTGAAAAAAACATTTTCGAATGGATATGCATGGATGTAGAAGATGTTAACCATCTCTACAGTACACCTGTTGTTGTAAACCACAGTAGGTTGACACAGGACCAGTGTTGGGCACGTTACTTTAAAAAAGTAATTAGTTATAGTTACTAGTTACTTATCCCAAAAAGTAACTGAGTTAGTAACTGAATTACTTCATTATAAAAGTAACTAGTTACTAGGGAAAGTAACTATTGCGCTACTTTTTAAAGTAAACATTTAACAATATGAAGTGCTTTTAAATCTTTGTAGTGTAAATTAAATAAATCAAACTGTCACACAACTTAAGACAACTGGTAGACAGACTGTAACTTCAAGTATTTTCAACACAACAAAAGTAAACAGTTAAACAATATGAAGTGCTTTTAAAGTAGTACTGAAAAAATAAGACATGAATTTCTTGGACAAATCCAACTTTAGCTCCTAAACATTCATTCATTCATTCATCTATCCATCCGTACACTCCTTCCTAACACTCATCCATCCATGCATGCATTCATTCATCCAGCCAACCCAGTCATCTAACCATCCTAGCCAATATGAAGTGTTGACACTGAACTATGGTTGGCTTATGGTTGGCTTACCATGAAATGTTCTCTACCATAGCCAATCATGATCACTTAAGCGGTTGTCTCGCCCCTCCCCTCCCCAACAAACAAACAAAAAACACCTTTGCAGCTGTGACTGAGGTCGGATGACAATGAGAAGCTTCAGTAGTAACGCGCCGCATTGAATTACCGGGAACGGTAACGGCGTTATAACAATGGAAATAGTAATTAATTAGATTACCCGTTACTGAAAAAAGTAACGCCGCTAGTAACGCCGTTTATTTTAACGCCGTTATTCACATCACTGCAAATAACTGTTTGGCTATCCTAAGTAAACAACACAAAATCCTAGTAAACAACACATGTAACTCACTAAAACTTACCCAAGAACACAGCAGAAGGTCTGTCTGCAGACGACTGTCCCATGAAAGTGAACTGATGTGGAGATCAATGTCTGAAATCCTGTTGTCTTCTTGTCATCGTCAGATTCGGAGTTCGGAGTTCCCGTTATGTATAGTCCAATATGAAGGAGTTCATTAATTGCCCACTGTCGATATTTCTACCGGCTTCATAAATTCGGTTTATAGCGTTAGCTAGAGCATCCGCATCCATCTTGTAAATTTGTCAACAGGTCCAGGTGGCTACTTAAATACTGCTGGAGTGGGCGTGGCTACACACACTGCCACACTAATGCGAATAATACCCCCCACCCGACTTTGCTAACGAAATGTAGGTATTTAGTGAATGTAAAACTGTTGGATATGATATCGAGTGGGTTCTTCATCGCTTCGTTTGTCGTCCTATGCCAAAAAACGGAAAACACATTTTTTTCACAACAAGACTTGTTTGGCTCGATTGCGAGGTTTCACAATGGCCGAGATGGGGACCTATTAATCAAACGCTGTCACATATGGACATTAGCAGTCACATCCTGCCTGGACTGGACTTTGAACCCCATACATAATAATGATGTTAGCTTTGGCCTCATCTCAGTTCCTGATCATTATTGGAGATGCAATGTTTTGAAACTGATCCTCTCATTTACATTCACATTTTTGGCATTTAGCAGATGCCTTTATCCAAAAGCGGCTTACAACAAATATATTTGTCTAAGTAAGTGAATCATCTATCCATCGGTCATCGCAAGAAAAGTAATCTCTGCTCGGGCCAGAGGCCATTGGCAGTCATAATGCTAGAAGAAGGGTTTTGTGGCTCCTTTATTTTTATTCTTTTTTTTTATATACAGTAGAGAAACTGAACAGGGGGATGGTGAGCTTTCAAAGGGGACAGTTAAGGTGTAGCCTGAAGAGATGGGTCTAAAGTCTATGGCGGAAGATAGGGATTGCTCTCATACTAGACACTTCCAAGCGCACTGACTGCCCCCAATTGGGATACTGTCATTTCATTTGAACCACATAGAATGTGTACTGCCTACCTGTATAGCAAGTTAACAAAACAGACATTCATACTGTACAGTGAAAAAAACATTTTCGAATGGATATGCATGGATGTAGAAGATGTTAACCATCTCTACAGTACACCTGTTGTTGTAAACCACAGTAGGTTGACACAGGACCAGTGTTGGGCACGTTACTTTAAAAAAGTAATTAGTTATAGTTACTAGTTACTTATCCCAAAAGGTAACTGAGTTAGTAACTGAATTACTTCATTATAAAAGTAACTAGTTCACTAGTAACTCATCTTACGCAGCGGGGGTAACCCGACACCACTAAGCTATCGGACTGACAGACTGTTAAAACTGTAAGTCTTGCGTTCGTTGTGTGGGAGCGGGTGAGATACAATTGACTGTGATTGAGCTGAACTGAACTTTTAGGGCTTTGATGAACTGTTGAGTTGATGTTTTGAGAGTTCTTTGTTTATTGTGACAATACAGTACCTCCTGAATTGCAACACATGTCCTTTGTGTACTCATTTTCGTCTGTTGTGCAATGCTATAATATTACAATATTCTATTCACCTGTGTATAACAAAAAAGGGTTCATGTTTTGATGCATGTAGCGCTTGTAACGGTAACTTGACTAAAGACTGACTAAACCAACCCCACACTAACTAAAATTGTCAGGCCTCGCCCTGACTGGCACCCCGGACAACGAAGTCAACGAGCAAAACCGTTACATAAAAATGGCACCCCAGGTGGGACTCGAACCCACAATCCCTGGCTTTTTCATACAGGAAATGTATTCTGTGCTGCTATTTCAAAAGGCGTGCGAGAATAAGGGGAGAATGGAGGCCACCCAGCAGATAATCAGTGACTCATTATTGGAGGAGGTGTCAGAGGATGAGAAGAAGGATGCGGATAGAGGAGAGCCACTGGCTAAACTCAAGGTGTTCAAAAACGAGCATGTCCCCGAGACAGAGCTGCCCCTCTACCTGGGAGAGAACGTGGTGGGTCGCGAACCAGCCTCTTGCACCCTGCCCCTCGTCGCTCGCTCCATATCCAAGCAGCACACCGCCATCTCCATCTCTGTCTTCCATGGTAACCGTCGCCGTGGCAGCGTCGAAATGGAGGCCCTGGTATGGGACATGGGGAGCATGAACGGGACGCGTAAAGGCCGGATCAAACTCACCCCTCACGTCCGCTATGCCCTCAGCGAGGGGGAGAGTCTGGTGCTGGCTGACATTCCCTGCCAGTACGTCAGCTGTGCATTGGACAAAATGGCAGGACGTCAGGAGGAGGAGATGCGGAGGAGCCCTGCGAATGGAGGAGCTGGAGTGGGAAGGAGGACAGATGTAAAAGGGAAGGCCGCCCAGCTTCAAAAGAACACCACCAGGGGCCAAGGTTTGGCAACAGCAGAGACAAGTGCAGAGACTGAGAGAGGGGCTGAGGGAGGAGGCATCAGTGGAGAAGTGGGCACACCTGGTGTGTCGATGAAGCGGGGTGGAGAGGGTAAGACTCCGGCTCGAACCAAACCTCTCTCCTTTGAACCAACTCCAACACAGCCAGAGAAAACGCTCGTGCCAGACTCCGAATCTGACTCTGACGGAGAGCGAGAGCGACGGAGCAGACGAGGAAAGTTCTTAGTGTCTGATTCTGACTCCCACGTATCTAGTCCTACCTGCTCTACATTCCTAAGTCCCACAAACAAAGTCATTCCAGAGAGTGAGGATGAGAGCCCCATCACCCCCAGCTCCAGCTTTAGTGATGAGGAGTCCTTCATAGTTTATATTTATCCAAAAGCGGCTTACAACAAATATATTTGTCTAAGTAAGTGAATCATCTATCCATCGGTCATCGCAAGAAAAGTAATCTCTGCTCGGGCCAGAGGCCATTGGCAGTCATAATGCTAGAAGAAGGGTTTTGTGGCTCCTTTATTTTTATTCTTTTTTTTTATATACAGTAGAGAAACTGAACAGGGGGATGGTGTGCTTTCAAAGGGGACAGTTAAGGTGTAGCCTGAAGAGATGTTTCTAAAGTCTATGGCGGAAGATAGGGATTGCTCTCATACTAGACACTTCCAAGCGCACTGACTGCCCCCAATTGGGATACTGTCATTTCATTTGAACCACATAGAATGTGTACTGCCTACCTGTATAGCAAGTTAACAAAACAGACATTCATACTGTACAGTGAAAAAAACATTTTCGAATGGATATGCATGGATGTAGAAGATGTTAACCATCTCTACAGTACACCTGTTGTTGTAAACCACAGTAGGTTGACACAGGACCAGTGTTGGGCACGTTACTTTTAAAAAGTAATTAGTTATAGTTACTAGTTACTTATCCCAAAAGGTAACTGAGTTAGTAACTGAATTACTTCATTATAAAAGTAACTAGTTACTAGGGAAAGTAACTATTGCGTTACTTTTTACCACGGTGCAGTGGGCTAGCCGTGGTGTCAGTCAGCCAAATGTGACAAGGAAAAGCTTACCCACTGCCAGATTAGAAGAGAAATGTGCCATCTAGGGGACCAAAGTGTCCCTATCAGGAAGAAAATAATTTGGATTTTTTTTCTGAGCAGGTTTCAGCAGGGAACTTTTCATATTTATTGCACTTCAACAGACCACAACTGGTATACAGTACATACTGTACTTCAAGTATTTTCTTCATTACAAAAGTAAACATTTAACAATATGAAGTGCTTTTAAATCTTTGTTGTGTAAATGAAATAAATCAAACTGTCACACAACTTCAGACAACTGGTAGACAGACTGTAACTTCAAGTATTTTCAACACAACAAAAGTAAACAGTTAAACAATATGAAGTGCTTTTAAAATCTTGTTTTATTTATATTCTCCCGTTGCCTCTGGTTCTTGTCCCCCTGGTTTATCATAGTGTTACTCACCATGTCCCCTAGATTCTATATGGGGTTGTAACAAGTGGGGGCTCATCTGGGATGGGTGGACAAGGATAAAAGCGTCGGGTTTGTTAGGATCAATTTACGTTTATTGGATAAAGGATTTTGTTAGTGTTGACCTTGTCTCCGGTGGCTATCGTGGTGAGTATTGCTGTCTGGATGTCTGTGGTCTAGCCTTCAATAAGCATTGTGCAACTTCCTCTGTCAGATTAGGTGGGTGTCCAGCTAGACTGTATCAGTTTTTCCTTCGGGCACCCTGTTATTATTTTGCCTTTGTTATTTTCGGAGCGAATCCTGGGTGGGGATAGAGTTCCCTGTTGGAGGCAGGCGTTTCAGGGTCTTCGGGCCACTGAAGTTTAGCCTTTAAAGTCGCCTCGTGCCCGGCAAACTCCAGAAGACA
Organism: Nansenia antarctica; assembly: GCF_963989245.1. Lineage (NCBI taxonomy): Eukaryota > Metazoa > Chordata > Actinopteri > Argentiniformes > Microstomatidae > Nansenia > Nansenia antarctica. Next base: position 15,587,611 of record NC_137675.1, read on the forward strand.
GGTAGTAATAGTTTTGGGCTAGGTAGGACAGGGGAAGTTGTTTTCGGAAGGCTGGGCTTGTGTTTACATGTCATGTGTGTGGTATCCGGCATCAATGGTCATCTCGTTGCTACCGGTGGATAAGGTCAGGAAGTGAATGAATGAATTGTGATAACTAAGCTACTTGTTTTTAGCAAAAACCAAATAAATAATATGCATCAGTCAATACAAAAATAAAGACTTTTAAAGAACCAAAAGTTTTATAGAACTTTTACAGAAACTAGTGCCAAATGGCTGCTTAGTCTGCAGATAAACAGAATGACACAAGGCACATAGTAGGCTACACTAGTATGCTTAATAAAGCAATTGAAAAGGGCTGGGCTCTCGTATGCGAGTGGTGTAGCCCATATATGCATTGTGCGCATATTATGTGCATATACGACACGCGTTTCTGTTAACTGTTTTCGTTCCCTCATCGCTGTATTCAATGCCAAAATCATATTCCTTCCATACAGCGTGCTTGCAATGGTGAATCTTAAGGTGACTTATGAGATTCGTTGTGTTGTAACTCCTTTGCCCTCCTCTCCGAACTTTTGTCGAACATGTATTGCAAATTGCAAACGCACTATCTGCCTCAGAAACTTTGAAGAATGTCCACACCGGGGAAGACATGTTTCGCTCTCGTCTATACACTGCGTGGCTGTAAGCAGGCGCAGCAGCATGAGCACGTCAACCGGAACCAGAAATATTTCCGGCTTCATATTATCGGCTCTATATCGGCTAAAATTTAATAAAACCGATAAATATTTAATAACATTAATTTCCCATTATCGGGCCGCTAAATATCGGTGCCGATAATATCGTGCATCCCTAATTATGGGTGTACAACTGAATACAAAATCACCCAAAGAAAAGTATCTTTTTCGAATAAGTTATTGTATTTTTGTATTGATTATTTTCATTAAAGATGATAATTTTAATAACAATCAAGCAACATTTACATTTTTATTCATTCAGGGTAGACCCAACACAACAAACCATTTTTGTTTTGTTTTTTGTTGTTGTTGTTGTTTTGTTTTGTTTAACAGTTAAAAAATCTTTAATTTGCAACCACAAATTTGTATGCACTTTGTATATTGATGAGCTGAATACAAATGTGCCTCCCCTCCCTTCAGTCCAGTAGATAAGAGCCTAAAAAAAAACCTCATTGTTCACTTTTGAAAGTATGCATGAAAATCAGCACATTATGTATCATTTTTCACACTGAGCAAAATCTGATAGTGCCAATTTAGCCTGACCTTTTTGGAGCCTGCAGCACCACCTAGAGGTTAAAGCCAGAATATAAATGCATACAGCTTAACAATTATACATATTTACATTTGGGTTCCAATTCGGTATAAGAACCACTGGGAGAAGTGCTACCTATCCTTCTTCAGTCTTCCTCTTCCTGGTTCCTCTACAACAAACCAATTCTAACCACTTTCTCAGAAATCAAGTAGTTCAGGGCTTCTCTTAAGCCAGTTGTTGAATGTAAAAAATGGGGAGAAGGCGTGTCAGCCTCCAGCATAGGTGTGTGTCCTCAACACTTCTCATGCATAACTACTACTAGTGCAGCGTAAACTAACATTCTACCTGACATAACCTGTCTGGCTGGCCTGCCTACCTGTAGCTCTCTAACCCTGTAGCTGCCCTGTAGCCCTCTAACCCTGTAGCTGGCTGACCTGCCTTGTAGCTAGCGACCACTCACCTCTGAACTCATCTTAACTTTCGGCTCCGTCGCTCCGTCGAGCAACGCCATGCTGAAGCTAATATTCACAGGATTACAAGCTGCAGTAATTTGATGACGAAATGGTGATGCATTATGGGTGTACAACTGAATACAAAATCACCCAAAGAAAAGTATCTTTTTCGAATATAAGTTATTGTATTTTTGTATTGATTATTTTAATTAAAGATGATAATTTTAATAACAATCAAGCAACATTTACATTTTTATTCATTCAGGGTAGACCCAACCAGGGTTCGAGTTATAAGCTGAGCTTTGTGGGGGTCTCCAAAATAACAGTGCGAAATGTTCAATTTTTGATAGTCTTGAAGACATCCTCCATGGCAAGAGGTATCACTCCTGGAGTAAGATTGCTTCCCATCATGGTGAAAGTCTTCCCAGATGAAGTTTGTCCATAAGCAAATATTGTTCAAAAAGTTGTATCCTTCAACTGTGGAGACAACAAGAGGTTTTGCAATGTCCTGGTACAGCTGATCAGTTGTTTCTTCAGCACTAAATACTCTGTCGAAACTAGGGCTGGGCAAACGATCAACATTTCTTTTTCGATAATCACAAGAATTAACGATCAATTATTGATTAATTGATAAGCTTTTTTTTCATTAAAACAACGCCTAGGGCAGAAATAACATTTCTGTACGTTATTCTTGATTTCTATGCCCCTGGTTATGGAACGTCGCGATGGAATAGGATATGCTGGCTCGACTATTTGCATGAGCGCACGAAATCCTCTACCCTCGACAAAACTGAGCGGCAGAATATATCTGTTTCGATTAATTTGCAGATGGCCATCGTTACTTTCTCTTCTCGTTGTGCATCACACCTCCTGCGTATTAGATGAGACGTGATGGAGGGCTGAGAAGGTAGCGAAGGAGCAATCAGGGTCGGATGTACTGTTTGCAGGTGGTATTTCATCGGGGTCGTCGTCGTGTTGTATTTATATGTCACTGCGCAGTGTTTGCAATGAGCGGCGTAACTTGTTGCATCATGCCGTACTGCGTTGCAAAATTCAATGCGAAGGCAAATGCAAAGTTCATTTCTCACACATAACGTGGACAAACTAATTTCCACTCAATTTATTAATGATTATCGAGCAAAATATTTTGTGATCGACCAAGATCCTTATCAATCAATTATCGATCGTCGATCATTGATGCCCACCCCTAGTCGAAACTAAAGTTTTTAGTAAGATTTCCATCGTCAACCTGATGAATTGAATGCTTATCAGTTTTCCAATACAACTTCACTGGCTCTGCACTGTCTGCAACAGCTTCCTCCCTTTGTATAAGAGGGCGAACCCTTACAGACACTTTGACTGCAGATTCTTCCGCCATCGTACTGACACTACTGCCGTAGTGCTAAAGGGAATGTCAGTTAACATGGTGGCTATGCATTTTCATTGCTTACCGGAGCTCTCAATGAGCGACCGCAAAACAGACAGGGCTCTTCACGTTCACTCTCACACAGGATTCAGCTCCTGACAAACCAAACGACTTATTAATAGTTGATGAGTGGATTAATCATGAATTTGTGCCTTGGTGTCGTGTTTTCATACCGGGAGATCGTTCAGTTCTCTTCTCGAATGTTCTTCTTAACGTCTGAGCGAAATTGGACGGAAAGCGGAAAGGGCACGTTGCGATTCATCAACACTGCAGTATAATGCGCATGTGCCATCTAGTGGTGGGACACGAAATTGCAATTCCAGACAGATTCAGGTTTATTGTAGTAGCCATATGTTTCATGTGGGCTACATTCTCCCCTCCTGAATTCATGGACTGGACTTATCTCCTATGGCTGTTAAAGAGACATACACACAGACACAGACAACCAGGCTACTCATAGCCGTCACACTCCCCCCCCCTTAAGACACAAACCCTTTTTTTTTTTTATATAAAAAATGTCAAAAGGCATTTTAATTTTTAAACATTTAATAAAATCTGTTTCCTTGACAATCTAACCTACGTCAAAGCACATGTGCACATTCAAGCTCTTCCTGTGAGCATAACCTCTTTCTTGACCAGAGGTTTGTTCCAATTAACCCACCGTGTCATGTCCGGAATACTGCGTCATACACAGACACATCAGATATCAGTTCCTTTTCTGGTAATGAAGGTCAGTTTGGAATCTATCAGAGGTTTACAGTTTCTATACATGACCAACCTAAAACATATGTGGATAATGGTATTGTATGGTATGCGAAATATAACCACTCCTTAACGCACATTATGATTTCATAATTTGGTCTAATATTATTAACACTACAGATCTTCCATGCTGAAGAAAACCTTATCAGGAGGCTCAGGGAGGGTTAAAGGTCAAAAGATTAATAGTAAATCCTGTGAGAGTAGTGAGTGGTTATATTGAATCTAAAAACCTTCGACTGCATTTCAACCCTTCATAGTCATTCCCATATGACAAACATGGCATTTTGATTGTCTTCATTTTATTTTGACAGAAATACATCAAAATATTTGAATATACAGTATCAAAACAAATACAGTATCAAAACAAATTCAGAAAACCATGACAAAGTCGAACATTTCCTTTTAAACAAACATTTCAATAACACAAGTGGTGAGCAAAAAAACGTTTAGATTGTTTCCAATTTTCCTCATCCTAATATGAATGATGTAAAATTGAACTGAAAAAAAGAGATCATGAACAGAAAAGTGCCACAAATACCAAAGTAGAAATTGCCTTCCAAAAAGTGCTGCCTCTGGGTAACCACCAATTTTGCAGCGCACAACATCTCTGTAAGGAAAATAAACCAAAACTTTGATGGGCTAACTCATCGACTACTTTGTAGTCATTATAGTTGATATCAAAAAGCTGTGACAGATCTTTGGGTAAGTTTACTCCCAAGTATCTGATATGTGACAAGTCCCAACAAAGATTATACTTTGCAGAGAGTTCCAGTGAGGGGGTATAATTGAATGTCATGACCTGAGTTTTATGCACGAATACTCCCCATACGTGTCCAACATATTCATCAACAGGGGCAGCCCCGAACCTGGATCCTTGATTGTGACTAGCACATCATCCGCGTATAGACCTATCTTGTACTCCATATCCCCTATAGGTATACCCTTCAGTCCCGTCTCCTGTCGTATTGCCTGAGCCAGAGGTTCAATGAATAAGCTAAAGAGACTGGGACTGGCCGGACAGCCCTGCCTACAGCCCCGTTGCAGAGTTATAGAGTTAGAAAGACTACCATTGACCTTTATCCTTGCAGTAGGAGAAGAGTAAAGTGCTTGAATACAGCGTATAAAATCGTCACTAAAGCCAAATCTGTTCATTACTAAGTATACAAATTCCCACCCTACTGAATCAAAAGCTTTTTCAGCGTCCAAACTAAGAATAACAGCACTAACTTTTTTCTTATTAATCTTCTCAATCACATGCAGAGCTCTCCTTATATTATCCTGGGCTTGTCTGTTCTTTATGAATCCTGTCTGATCTTCATCTATTAACAGAGGCATTGCTGTTTCCATCCTCTTCGTTAAAATGGTAGCATAAAGCTTGTAGTCGCCGTTTAAAACACTGATGGGCCTATATCCTTTACAATCCATCTTATCCTTCCCTTCCTTAGGTATAACTGATATGAAGGCCTCCCTCCAAGAAGGGGGCGGGGAGCCTCCCTTAAGAACATGGTTAAAGCATGTCTCTAACAAGGGGAGTAGGTGTTCTCTCATAGACTTGTACCACTCTGGGGGGAACCCATCTGTGCCAGGTGACTTATTAGTGTTCAGACTTGAGATAGCTTTATCTATTTCCTCTTTTGTTATTGGTGAGATAAGTTTAGAATTAATTTCTTTTCCAATAGTCGGGAGGTCTAAATTATTCAGAAATTCAACTATTGTTTGTCTATCAGCCTGATCCGACTGGGAATATAAAGATTTATAGTAAGTTTCAAATGCTTTTTGTATACCTTCCAGACTACTGGTAACCTTATTCGTAACAGGGTGTCTGATCTTATGAATAGTGTTTTCTGCCTGTTGTTTTTTAAGCCGCCAAGCCAGCAATTTTGCTGCTTTGGGCCCTGCCTCATAATATCTTTGTTTCATAAACCTTGTGTTTTTCTCTACTTCCTCACTAAGTATTTTATCGATTTCCTGCTTGACAGCCCTAATCTGGTGTATTGTAGAGCGCTCTTTGTTAACCACATGCGTTTGTTCCAGGTCTCTCAATTTATCCTGCAGGTCTGATAATCTTTTAGTTTTTAACTTTTCACGTTCACTCTCACACAGGATTTAGCTCCTGACAAACCAAACGACTTATTAATAGTTGATATGAGTGGATTAATCATGAATTTGTGTCCTTTGTGTCGTGTTTTCATACCGGGAGATCGTTCAGTTCTCTTCTCGAATGTTCTTCTTAACGTCTGAGCGAAATTGGACGTAAAGCGGAAAAGGCACGTTGCGATTAATCAACACTGCAGTATAATGCGCATGTGCCATCTAGTGGTGGGACACGAAATTGCAATTCCAGACAGATTCAGGTTTATTGTAGTAGCCATATGTTCATGTGGGCTACATTCTCCCCTCCTGAATTCCTGGACTGGACTTATCTCCTATGGCTGTTAAAGAGACATACACACAAACACACAGACACAGACAACCAGGCTACTCATAGCCGTCACACTCCCCCCCTTAAGACACAAACCCTTTTCTTTTTTTCTTTTTTTTTTTTAAATATAAAAAATGTCAAAAGGCATTTTAATTTTTAAACATTTAATAAAATCTGTTTCCTTGACAATCTAACCTACGTCAAAGCACATGTGCACATTCAAGCTCTTCCTGTGAGCATAACCTCTTTCTTGACCAGAGGTTTGTTCCAATTAACCCACCGTGTCATGTCCGGAATACTGCGTCATACACAGACACATCAGATATCAGTTCCTTTTCTGGTAATGAAGGTCAGTTTGGAATCTATCAGAGGTTTACAGTTTCTATACATGACCAACCTAAAACATATGTGGATAATGGTATTGTATGGTATGCGAAATATAACCACTCCTTAACGCACATTATGATTTCATAATTTGGTCTAATATTATTAACACTACAGATCTTCCATGCTGAAGAAAACCTTATCAGGAGGCTCAGGGAGGGTTAAAGGTCAAAAGATTAATAGTAAATCCTGTGAGAGTAGTGAGTGGTTATATTGAATCTAAAAACCTTCGACTGCATTTCAACCCTTCATAGTCATTCCCATATGACAAACATGGCATTTTGATTGTCTTCATTTTATTTTGACAGAAATACATCAAAATATTTGAATATACAGTATCAAAACAAATACAGTATCAAAACAAATTCAGAAAACCATGACAAAGTCAAACATTTCCTTTTAAACAAACATTTCAATAACACAAGTGGTGAGCAAAAAAAACGTTTAGATTGTTTCCAATTTTCCTCATCCTAATATGAATGATGTAAAATTGAACTGAAAAAAAGAGATCATGAACAGAAAAGTGCCACAAATACCAAAGTAGAAATTGCCTTCCAAAAAGTGCTGCCTCTGGGTAACCACCAATTTTGCAACGCACAACATCTCTGTAAGGAAAATAAACCAAAACTTTGATGGGCTAACTCAGGGGTCGGCAACCCAAAATGTTGAAAGAGCCATATTGGACCAAAAAAACAAAAAACTAATCTGTCTGGAGCCGCAAAAAAATTAAAGCCTTATATAAGTCTTATAATGAAGACAACACATGCTGTAAGTGTCTATATTAGCTATATTAGCCTACTATCAAAAAAAATGACTAGGTAGGCTACAAATACATAATGAGCATTCATGATTAAATGTTTATTTTCGCTGCAGCGCACCCTGGAGAGAATGACGCACCACGTGACTACTCTGCTGTACGACGGTGCTTTAAGTTTAACTTCCATTACAATATTAATGTATTATGTTTCGTTGCATTGATGAAATTATAGAATTACAATAAAGAAATCACATTTTTGATGTGATTTTTATTTTGAGGATTCGAAAAAACAACAACAAAATGGAACGTGCATAATAGGCCTCCTGTAATTTCAGACCTCCCCATGGAATACAATGCAGTCCTCTTCAACCCTCAATAATACAATACGAATACAACATATAAGTCGAATACAATACAATCCTCTTCTCTTTTCCCCCTTATCTGGGCAAACAGTGCAATAAAACGCAGCCTGCAGTTAAAACGCAGCCTGCAATTATAAACAATAAAACAGCCGCCTTTTGAAAAGGTAAAGTATATTATATATTTAAATAATACAGTTTAAGTTCGATTTCTGTGCATTATCCTCTTCTCTTTAGTTTTCTGCCAATGCCAAGTAAGTCAGTGCTAGAACTGAAGTGAAGTGAACTGAACAGAACTACTAGTCAAGGGTAAAACACAGCAGCAAAACACAGCAGCATCCTCTTCTCTTTTGCCATGGCCCATCAGGAAGTGGTACAGGTTGCAGTGGACCTGGACGTGGCTTTGCTGTCTTGTCATTTGACTGGCACAAGTGGCAGGCACGGATAGCACTGAGCACCTGATCATCCATTTTAGGCCACCAGTACAGTTCACAAAGTCTCTGTTTGGTCCGCACCACTCCTTGGTGGGACTCGTGAGCAATGGAGATCAGTGCAGGGCGGAGAGCGTCAGGGACAAGCACTCTGGAGCCTCGAAATATGAAGCTGTCCTTCACAGACAGCTCATGGCGGAGTGGGTATTATGGTAGCAAGACAGGGTCGAGACCTTTAGAGGAAGGAGGCCAACCACTTGAGATGATGACGCGGAGCATTGTGAGCTCGGGACATGAGGCACAGGCAGAGTCCAGGTCAGCAGCAGAGAGAGACTCACTAGTAGAGGTGAGAAGAGCAACGTACTCCGTGTCGTCTTCAGCCGGAGCAGATGCAGCAGGCAGAGGTAAGCGAGACATGCAGTCGGCAGGTGCGTTGTCAGAGCCTGGACGGTAGGTGACATCGTAGTTGTAGGACATGAGACGGGCAGACCATCTTGCAACACGTAGATGAGCGCGACCGACACCCTTTGTAGTCATCAGTGTCGTGAGCGCTTGGTGGTCCGTCTTCAGAGTGAAACGGCGTCCCCACAAGTAAGTGCGCCACCGCTCCACAGCCCAGACGCAGGCCAGGGCTTCCTTTTCCACAACAGCATATTTGCGCTCAGCAGCAGAGAGAGTTCGAGATGCAAACGCAACAGTTCTCTCAACGTTGTCAGGGCCCACTTGTGACATCACAGCACCCAACCCGTAGTCAGATGCATCTGTAGATATGATAGTGTGCAGTGCAGGATCAAACAATGCTAGGGCTTGGCTCTTTACCAGCAGTTGCTTGACCCTTTCATAACTGGCTTGTGCTTCGTCAGTCCACTGAAATGCACTGTCCGTCTGTCTCAGGCATGCTCGCATAGGTTCCACCCCAGTGGCATGGTTGGGCAGGAACTTAGAGTACCAGGAGAGCAAGCCGAGGAAGGAACGCAGTGTAGTAGCGTCAGTGGGTGCTGGAGCCTCAGCGATGGCCTGTATGCGTACAGTGTCTGGAAGCAGACCATCAGCAGAGACAGTGTGACCCAGGAATGGTAGACTGGGCTCACGGAAACGGCATTTGTCGTTATTAAGCTGCAAGCCAGCAGATTTCAGACGTTGCAGGGTAACTTTAAGAGCCTCGTCATGTGTGTGCCTGTCACTGCCATGTATGATGACATCATCAATGTAGTACTCCACACCCGGCAGGTCAGCGAGAATGATGCTCATCATCTTCTGAAAGGCAGCTGGCGCTGATGCCAGTCCATATGGCACACGGCAGAACCGATACAGTCCATCATGGGTGATGAATGCCGTTAGGTCGCGTGACTCCTCAGCAAGAGGCACCTGGTAGTAGGCGTTAGCCAGGTCGATGGATGAGAAGATGGTGGAGCCTTTCAGGCTGGAAAGGAGCTCATCCATATGAGGCAGTGGAAAGGCGTCAATAATGACCCCCTTATTGGGCTCACGCAGGTCGACACACATCCTTATTTTTCCAGTCTTCTTTTGTATGACGACAATGGGGGACACCCAAGCAGAGGCGTCGACAGGTTCGATCACTCCAGCAGCGAGTAAGCGCTTCAGTTCATCAGAAACTGCGTCTCTGACAGACAGCGGTAGCCGGCGCAGCTTTTGGCGTACCGGTGTGACAGAGGAATCGAAAACAAAACAAAACAAAACAAAAAACACTGTACAGGTACAAGGAAAAACAATAATTCTTAAACATATGTTACATTAACAAAAAACTAGCTGCCTCTCCTTTCTTTTTCTTACAATTTTGTCTAATTGCTTCTCTTAACTGTAAAGTTTCAAGTTTCCTGTACAATTTACTCTACTGTGGGGGGAAAAATGCCAAATGTTCACCGGGGTACAGGAAGCTGCCATTGTAAACTTGGTTTTGGCAAATAATGAAATCAGATTACGAGAAATTCAAAGCCACTAGTAGCAGTAGCCATCTACCATCTACTGAAGTGTACTGGATAACAATACCAGTACATAACAGTGTACTGGTATTGTTAACATTCAAAAACATGATTCTATTTCTGGACAAAAACTGCAAAGAAAAAGAAAAGAAAAGAAAATTGGAATATCACCTAACATAATACATGTATTTTTTCATTTCATTTATTAATCTGATAAATAGATGTTGTAAAATGTAAAGTGTGTCGGCCTACGTACCTATTCCTGACTGAATTAGCTGGAGGTGGTCAGAGAGGACTAGTAACCACACAGAGGGAATGACACATGCATAAGGAGGATGAGGGAATGCATGAGATGATCACATATTATCATATTGACATCACCCATGTCTATCTATCTGTAGGGTCTATCTAACTGGAGGGGTCTATCTATCTGTAGGATCTATCTATCTGTAGGGTCTATCTAACTGGAGGGGTATATCTATCTGTAGAGGTCTATCTGATGAGGAGGATGAGGAGTAGTTTAGGACTGGAAAAAAACCCGAATAAACTGACATAATATGAAAACAATCGGATTTCTCCTCTTTCTTCTACAGATTTTGTCCAGAAATAGAATCAATATGTTTTTGTTGCAAAGTTACAGTTGTCTGGTGAGTTGTAGTTTTTGTAGGAATATGTAGTTTTTGTTGAAATTCAGTCAGGAATAGGTACGTAGGCCGACACACGTTACATGTTACAACATCTATTTATCAAATTAATAAATTACATGAAAAAATACATGTATATGTTAGGTGATATTCAAATGTTCAGCTTTTTTATTTATTTATTTATTTTGCCGTTTTTGTCCAGAAATAGAATCAACATGTTTTTGAATGTTAACAATACCAGTACACTGTGCATACGTTGCACTGATTCAAAACAGGTTAATTCGTCTGTTCTTGTGTTTGCTTGCAAACACTTTTATAAAGTCATCCATGTTCAATGCCTTAGCTCGTCTTGATTCAATGCTTAGCACACCTAAATGGCTTAGCCTGCTGTCTAGCATGGTTGTCCGCAAATGATTTTTAATGAGCTTTAGAGCTGAAAAGCTCCGCTCACAGCCAGCGCTGCTGACTGGAAGGGTTACAGCTATTTTGCAAAGTCTGAAAAGCTCATGAAAAACATCTGGGTATTGCTCTAAAAACACAGTTAAGTCTAAAGTGCTTGTCAACTGTACAGCCCCACTCTCTGCCTTCATTTTCAAAATTCTCCTAGCTTGGTGAAGCTGATGAGTAAGATCTTCACGGTCACATCCATATGTTTCACTTAAGCCAAATACCTGGTCATCCTGCAGGAAGGTATGGCTTTTAGGATGTAGGGCCTGTATGCCTTTCATTATTAAGCAGTTTGGTTTTGAGAACCTTCTGTTAATTTCACCGATTAGTGAATCAAGGATGGGGTAGAGTAGTCTCTGTCTGAATGCGTCTTTATCATAATGACCCTGTCGCAGACCTATAGTACATGTCACATAAGACCCACCAAGCCTGGAGCTAACTTTTCGTGACCTCTTCTCACCATCCTGAATAGCAGCTATATTGCACTGTTTGGCTGTTTCTTCTATGTCGTGCCACAGTTGATCACAAAATGTCTCAGTCCTGTACTCCTGAAACGTATCACAAAGTGACTCTACCATGTCCACTGCCATAGCCAAGTCAACAGAAGGTGACTGTAGTAAGTCAGAAAGGAGCTTTGTGTTTCCAAACAGTTTTCTGAAGGTTGCAAGGAGGCCAATGAAGGTCAGGTCAATCTGTGCAAGCAAACCTCGAGCATCAATGGATCTGTCTCTATGATTTTCTGTGCATATATCTTGAAGAACACGCAACATGGCTGGTAACCTATCCATCAAGTTCCTGCAAGCCAATGCTCTACATGCCCATCTTGTGTCACTTAGTTTTACCAACTCCCTGGCCTGGCCACCATACATCTCCTTTTGAACACCAAGCCATTTCTGGTGCACATAAGATCCAGACATGTACACATAGATCTTCTCAAGACGTGAGAAGAAGCAATCAGCCTCTGGGACTGACTTTACAGTGTCAACTAAGACCAGGTTCAGACTCTCTGGAGATTTCTTGATTTCCAAGGCGTTGCTCTCCATATTCTCTGGAGATTTCTTAATTTCCCACCAGTTCCCAGGGCTGTTTCTACAACGTGCGCATTACAGTGTACATAAAACGCATGCTTGGCCTCTGCCTTAATTCTGGCTGCCACACCCGAGTGTTTGCCACTCATCACTGAGGCCCCATCATAGCCTTGCCCAACCAGATTAGACTTGTAGTCGAGGCCATAGTTTTCTAAAGACTGGATGATCATGTCACTAAGCCCCTTAGCATCTAGATGTTGGGCATGTTTGAAATCCAGAAAACGTTCATGGACAGCCCCGTTGTAATAATATCGAACAACCAATGAGAGCTGCTCCTTCTTTTGCAGATCTTTGGTTTCATCAGCAATCACAGAAAAAAACTCACTCTTCTTCACTTCTGCCACAATAGAATCACGCACCATACCAGCTAGGCACTGCAGAATTTCATTCTGGATGGTATTGCTGGTGTATTTTGCATTACCTTGTGCCTTCATTTTGTTGGCTACCAAAGGATTGTGTTTAGCAATCATTTCAAGAATTTCTAAGAAATTCCCTTTGTGCTCTTCAGAGTCACTGTGACCTCTTTGGGCTATATTCTGAGTTGCAGTCAAACGCAATACATCTGCAACTGTTTTTATGTAGCTGCGATTCTCTTGCACTTTTTTTCTGTATTCTTTGTTAATCAGGTCTACTATGGAAGCATCTGTAAGTGCTGCCCTCTTGTACTCATTCAAAGCAAACATGGCATTAGTGTGACACTCAGATTTCTCATGCTACTTGAAGCCACCATCTTTGAACATTGCTTTCTTCCAATTTTAAAAACCTGATTCTGACGTGAAAACAGACTGTGGTGCACTAGGCAGGGAAAAGTGTCTGCAAGGATAACAGTAGGCTGAATCTCTGCTTGGTGAGTATTCAAGCCATGAATGCAGCTGATACCACGGCGGATTGAACGACCTCCTCTTCTCACCTTGGACAGTCTTGGGAAAAATCTTTAGCCGAGGTTGAGTGGGACCTTCTGCTCTTGAGCTTAAGCCTTGTCTGTGAATCTCAACGGTCAGGTCGGTCTGGAGCTGTTTGCTTCTCCTCCTCTCTACCTCCAGATCTGAGGCCCTCTGGTCAGCTCTCTGGTTTGCAGTGGAGAGGAGAGCATCTTTGGCAGCGTTTTCCTCTCGCAGGGCCTCCATCTCAGAGCTCAGGGCCTAGTGTAACGCGGACGCCCTCTCTAGCTGGTCCTGCAGCGCGGCACCCTGACCTCTCTCTGCCTCCAGGGAGGACACAAGCTCCTGGATCTCTCCAACCTTGGCTGCGTTGTCCTCCTGCAGGGCCTGCATTCTAGAGTTGAGGGCTTCGTTCTCCGCCCTCTCCCCTCGGAGGCCCTCTTGTAGCCGGGCGTTCGCCTCCTGAAGCTCCTGGACCTGGGCCTTAGCAGAATCCTGGGGCAGACACATCACATGAAACAGAGGTGTCTAACATTAGCCTGAATGTTGGGTCTTCAATTGAAGCAGCTTATATTTTCTATATACTAATCTAATCAAATATGGGACCTCTCCTAATAATATAGATCAAATCTCACCATTTCTTTTAGGGACGACTGGCAGGGCTCTGAGTAGCTGTCCATGTCAGTGGTGTAGTGGGCAGAGGCCTCATCCTCTATGTCCTCAGCTATAGAGGCCTGCTCCTTGATGTCCTCAACAATGGACGCCTCAGAATCGTCTTCCTGCTCCTTATCAGAGTCCTGGGCATTAGTATGTAGCCAGTGTTTTCAACTAAAGCAGCTTCAGATTATTATTATTATTTATTTTTTTAATCTGATCTAATACCTCTCTTAGAACATGCACTGTATTAACTAGAGTGGATAATATCTCACCGTTTTTTTTAGGAAGGACTTGTCCTCAGCTCTCTGGCTTGGCTCAGGGTAGCTGTCCATAGTGCATTGGGCAGAGGGCTGGTCCTCTATGTCCTCGGCTATAGAGGCCTGTTCCTCGATGTCCTCAACAATGGACACCTCTTCTCCCTGCTCCTTATCAGAATCCTTGGGCAGAAACAATCAATCACATGTATTGTGCTTTTCAAAACACAATTGTCTCAGTGATTTACAATAAGAAGAATACAAACAACATAAACAATAAATACAATACAAACAATATGAACTGTTTAAAGTATCTTCGATAGTCTAGTCTAATCTAGTATGGGACATGTATTCCTGCCAGATTGGGTGAAATCTCACCAGTTTTTTGAGGGATGACTTGTCCTCGGCTCTCTTGCTTGGCTCAGAGTAGAAGTCCGTGCTGCAGCATACAGAGGGCTCGTTGGAGGTGGTGGGGATCAGGTGGAGGAAGGGGGTCTGCGACACCATGGCAGTGGTTTCTGGACACGCCCCTGATGACCAGCAAATAGTTCTCAAAAAATTTCCGCCATGTCTTGAATGGAATGGTGGGCTCACTAGGCGCAGGCAGGAAAAAACAGGGAAACGGCACGTTTACAGCCATTGTAAAAAAACTAGTAAACTCTGATTACTCGTCGCCAATTGTGATGTCCAGACTGGACTTGTAAGTAATAATAAATAGATAGAGAACGTGGTCCATCAAACGCAGGTTTATTCTTTGGCATGAGTATAGCAGCAAACTACTCAACCTAACTTCTCAGCATGACACTTCAACTTCCTCGTTAGTCTAACACGTGATTGCGTCTTAAAGGGACAGGACACAACAGAGTCCTCCTCTCTTTATCTTTCCTCCTCCAATCAGAGCTGGTGGTACTGGTAAGTCGGTCCCCATTCATTGACTTGACTGCTGCTCGTCCACTCTGGCCTCCTTGTTCCTCTGGGCACAGCAGGGCACACAGCTCCAGCTCCTCCTCATTCCCGTACACGTCAAACTTAACCCGGCAGCGCTCTCCTTTCAACCACACCAGCTCTGCTGGGTAGACCAGCCCGTCCTCTGAGTAGACCGCACGACAACGGGAGCCCAGTCTCCACACCTGTCTTTCCTTGGAGGGCTGGTCAGCTGCTTTCGGTAACAGGGCACACAGCTCTGTGTGCTCCTCGTTTCCATAGCCATCAAACTTCACCCTGCACTGCTCCCCCTCCAACCAGACCAGCCCTCCCTGTATTTGGCGATTTTTACTATTAAAAAAAATATTGGAATCATACAGCAATTTAATTGATCAAAAGATAACGTCAATCTCTTTCGTATAAATGAAAATGAGCGTCGATACAACATAATGTATGTGAACAATGTTTTGACTCAATAAAAAACATTTGAAATAAAAGATATCGTCTCACTATTACTGCTAATACTGGCTAAACTACTAGTTGTAATTTATATTAGGCGTTATTTGTGTGTTTACCAGCAGTTTACCGTTGGTAGCTATGTAGTAGATAGATTAGCTAGTAGTTAGCTGTGTGATTGATTGATTGAAAACTTTATTAGAAGATTTGCAGAAGTAGGTACATGAAAGTACATATTACATACAAGGTCAACTAACAGGATAAAAACCCAAGAAAGCCACTGGCTTATTTCAATTGGGGTCCTTGATTCTCAATTCATCGTTACATGTAAGACAGACAAAAAAAACTAGTACTATCTACAAGATAATACAGACAAATAACTAGTACTATCTACAAGATAAACATACATCCATCATGGGAAGAACAATACAACAAAGCATAAGGTATGTACAGCGGGTAGGACAGGTGGGGACATACACCACAGGTGGGGGCGGGGGACAAAACACAAAGTATGTACAGTGGGTAGTTCGGGTCTTTTAATCTGATTTTTGATTTAGAGGGTCCAGTTACGGATTGCAGCCTCCTGTAAATGTTTTTTGAGAGTGGTTTTGAAGGTGGGCAGTGTTTTGCACTCCTTTAAGATTATAGGAAGGGCGTTCCACATTTTTACTGCATAGTTTGCAAACAAGTTTAACCCCTTGTTTGTGGTGCAACGCGGTTGAACGTGGTTCGTGGAGCTTCCTCTGGTATTGTATGTGTGGACGTTGTTCACTTTTTGGAGTTGTTCACATGTTGTGTATGTTGACAGGTACTTGTGGGCAGGGTCGGCACCAGCTCGAATTTCTTCCAAATGTCCTCGCTGGGCGCGGTGGACTTAAAGAAATCCTCATCTGGGTCGTGGTCGTCATAAAAATAGTGTTGGTAGTGGTCGTATTCCATCTCCCAGCTCTCATAACGAGAGGTAGTGGAATTGATTCCCAGCATGGGGATGGAAAGCGTGAGGGCTTAACTCACTTCTGTTGTTGGAACTGCTTTCTGTTATCACAATCCGTTGTTGAAACTGAAGGGGTTTCTTGCGTCTTCATCGATTCGTGAATGCAGAGTAGAGAAATAGCAGAACGGAAGCTTCTTGCTCATGAAATGACTCCCAATTAACCTTCGCATCCAATTGAGCGCACACTGTTTGACTCCAATGTTTTCAAAGTGTTATGAAAGTGTTATGAAAGTGTTATGAAAGTCGTATGTCGTACTCCCACCGCTACGGCTGGATTGATTTTGTGTGCTGTCAACCGTCGACAAGCTGACTAACTAGATTTTGTTGCGGTCGTGATAACACAGCCGGGCATTGCCCTTGTACAATGAATAACTATTACCCTGTTTAATACATAATAATGTATAATAACTATAGCATATTACCCTGTTTAATACATAATAATGTATAATAACTATGTAGCCAAGTCAATATTGTCTATTATACAAGTCTACATATACTATTATTTATTATGCTATTTTATTTGTGTTGTGAATTTCCCCCAAATGAGAATGAGATTATTGGTTCCTACCTCGTTAATTAAATGGCATTAGGGCTGCAACAACGAATCGATGAAATCGATAAAAATCGATAATGAAATTCGTTGGCGACGAATGCCATTATCGATTCGTTTTTATTTTTTATTTATTTTTTGTCGGGTTTTGTTTCCATAACAAACCTACTTCCTGTTGACGCACGCCACACTGTCTTGCCGCCGGTGTAGGCATCGCGAATCATAGCGAATCATAGCGCTACCTATGGCCGGAAAGGGCAGAACCTATGACCGGAACCGGAAAAGTGGGAAAATCCGGTACCTACACCGGCGCGGCGGCTACATTTAAATCATGCTACTCAAAAGCCTTGAGAGTGAAGCTGTCTGCTGTCTGCTGTCAGGACATGCTAGTGAGTTAGCTAGCAGGGTTAGCTCGCTGCTGCCGCTAGCTGACTGTCACTACGCTGCTCGTCCAGCTGTAGTCTGCGTAGCTGTGCTGAGAACCAGAGCAGTAACTATGTTTCTATAGAGGAGGGTTACAGCTAACTTCCTATTGTTTTATTATATAAGTCCTGCTGGGCTCAGCCCTTCCATGGTCTCCTGCTCTCCATGCAAATGCGTTAGTGTGAGTTCTGGCGAAGCGTCAGCTAAATGACTGTAATGTAATGCGATAGCCAGTGAGTGTTTGCTCGCATTCATGAATTCAATATTGCATGACAAGTGTATTTAGCTAGCTGGCTAACGTCAGTGGTAGAGCAGAGGTGATAAGCTAAAGGCTAGCTAGTGGTAGCCTACCAAGCTACCCGTGAGTTAGAGTGGGGCACTGACTGTCGCCTAGCCTATTGTATGGAGTGAGAGGACACATTGCATTGTTTTGGAGCATATCTGTTATATAAAAACATTAGTGTCTTGTCTGTAGCCTATATTGCACTTTGGGTTACTGACCTTTACATTAAGCAAAGTTATTACCTAAAACAATGCATGTATTGAGCTAGAGTTCAACTACTTTATTGAAACAATCTACCGCCATATAGTCCATGGCCTGTTGTTAAACCTATTTGATGTAGCAAAGCCTTTTTTATTTATATTATTTATTGTTTTTTATTAATACTTATTCATTTTGCACATGTATATGTATAGGCCTGGCTGATTTAGAAAACATAAAATAAAATTTGCAAAATAAATCTTTTCCCCCCGCTTTTTTTTGTATCCGATTAATCGGAAAAATAATCTGCAGATTAATCGATTATCAAAATAATCGTTAGTTGCAGCCCTAAATGGCATACCTTTTTGTTTCACTTGGGGGTGTTATTATGGTGTCACGCATGGTCCAGCTTCAGAACGTATTTTGCTCTGAGCTGGAAAGACGGTCTTTTCATCGTCAGTTATTTGGGATTTTGTGATTGAATGTTTTTGTGACACACACTGTAACCGAGTATAATGTGGATGTTTGTGTGTTTGCTAGGCTGTGTAGAGGAACTATATATTGTTTTGATTGGGATTAAGGAGTGAGACTGGTTGGGTTGTATGCTAGCTAGCTATCGTGTGAATGTGAGTGGGGAGGCGCGCGCTGGTTTTGAGAATGTGCATTGTACCAGTTGTAACGGCGATTTGGATGTATGTTGGTGTTCATCATTGTGTTTGTTTTGCAGTGTGTGGATGGTGGAGAGGACTTATGTGACACCGTTTCTAATTTGTTTAGGTCAAAGGAAATAAATCCATTGCTCAGCTGACTGGTGTTTCTTCATGAAAAAGACCATAACACAACGCAGAATAATAAAGAGCAGAAAGTAACCTGCTACATATAGCATATTACCCTGTTTAATACATAATAATGTATTATAACTATAGCATATTACCCTGTTTAATACATAATAATGTATTATAACTATAGCATATTACCCTGTTTAATACATAATAATGTATTATAACTATAGCATATTACCCTGTTTAATACATAATAATGTATTATAACTATAGCATATTACCCTGTTTAATACATAATAATGTATAATAACTATAGCATATTACCCTGTTTAATACATAATAATGTATAATAACTATAGCATATTAGCCGTTTCTACTTACGAGGTGCGACCGTTGGTCTCCGCTGCTCTCAAATGAGTCTCGGGTCTTTCTGAGGTAAACCTTCTCAACGTTCTGAAGCGTCCTGGGTCGCGAGACCAGTTCTCTTTGGCGCCGAAAGCAGAACGGCGCGAAGAGTCAAAGGCTGCGTTCGTACTTGCCCTTGTAACATGAGGAACTATAGCATATACCCAGTTTAATAAATAATAATGTAAAGAAACAGAAGGTTTTATCCGTCTGTGGTGGTTCTCTCCGGGTCTTTCTCCCTGGCGCCAAAAGCAGAACGGCGCGAGTTCAATTCACTTAGATTCAATCCGATTCAGTCCAATTCAACGGGCTTTATTGGAAAACAACTATGTTTTATGTAATGTGTAATAATGTAATTAATACAATTTAACAATTTCACTTGGGGGCTGCAGCTACGAATGTTTTCTCAATAGCCCCCTGATCTATTCATCTCCCCTTCCTATCAAACATTAAATAATTGATTGAGTCCATTGATCAAAAACGGACTATAATGTCCATTTACATTGTAATTTAATTGATCAAAAGATAACGTCTCTATATTTGAAGATAAGTGAATATTTTTTGTATCTCTTTCTTATAAATGAAAATGAGCATCGATGCAACATCATGTACTGTATGTGAACAAGTTTTGGCTCAATAAAAAACATTTGAAATAAAATATAACTTCTCACTATTACTGCTAATACTGGCTAAACTACTAGTTGTAATTTATATTAGGCGTTATTTGTGTTTTTACCAGCAGTTTACCGTTGGTAGCTATGTAGTAGATAGATTAGCTAGTAGTTAGCTGTGTGCTGTCAACCGTCGACAAGCATATTACCCTGTTTGATACATAATAATGTATAATAACTATAGCATATTACCCTGTTTAATACATAATAATGTATAATAACTATAGCATATTAGCCGTTTTAATAAACAATAATGTATATTAACCTTTTCTCCGTCTCTGCTGTGCTGCGTCTCTGCTTCTCTCCTTCGTCTCTGCTGTGCTGCGTCTCTGCTTCTCTCCTTCGTCTCTGCTGTGCTGCGTCTCTGCTTCTCTCCTTCGTCTCTGCTGTGCTGCGTCTCTGCTTCTCTCCTTCGTCTCTGCTGTGCTGCGTCTCTGCTTCTCTCCTTCGTCTCTGCTGTGCTGCGTCTCTGCTTCTCTCCTTCGTCTCTGCTTTGCTGCGTCTCTGCTTCTCTCCTTCGTCTCTGCTGTGCTGCTCTCAAATGAGTCTCTCTCCCGTTGGTCTCCGCTGTCTCGGGTCTTTCTGAGCTAAACTTTCTCAACGTTCTCAACGTTCTCAAGCGTCCCGGTTCACGAGACCAGTTCTCTTTGGCGCCGAAAGCAGAACGGCGCGAAGAGTCAATGGCTGCGTTCGTAAAATCTTTTAGTTTTTGGTTTTAAGATGAACACATTTTACATTTACATTTTTGGCATTTAGCAGACGCCTTATTCCAAAGCGACTTACAATCAATACATTTGAATACTAAGCATGTGAATCAGCAATCCACCATTCGTTGCAGGAAGAGTAATCTAGCTCGGGCCCGGGGCCACTGATAGAAGGAAAAACCTTCTCCCTATCGCCTTCTACTAAAACTTTTTTTTCCTTTTTTTTTTTTTTTACTGGAGAAACTGAGAAACAGTACAAGGGGGGCAATAGAAGTTCTTAGGGACACAGTAGAGGGGAAAGCGGGTGTCTTTAGGAGACGTAGTGGTGAGGGTCAGAAGATGTCTCAGGAGGAGCAGTTAAGATGTAACCTGAAGAGATGGGTCTTCAGTCTACGACGGAAGATGGGTAGTGACTCTGCCGTTCTGTCAGCCGTGGGGAGCTCATTCCACCAGCGGGGAGCCAGTGTTGTGAAGAGACGTGATCGGGCAGCCCGACTGCTGTGTAGAGGAGGTGGAGCCAGTCGGCCAGCCGAGGTGGAGGAGCGGAGTGAGCGGGCAGGGGTTTGGGGGGTTACCATTTCCTTCAGGTAGGCAGGGGCTGTCCCTTTAGCTGCCTGGTATGCAAGCACCAGGGTCTTGAATCTGATGCGAGCTGCTATCGGGAGCCAGTGCAGGGTGCGAAGGAGAGGGGTGACATGCGAGTATTTGGGGAGGTTGAATACCAGCCGGGCAGCAGCATTCTGGATGAGCTGCAGAGGTCTAATGGCTGAAGCGGGGAGCCCAGCCAGGAGTACATTGCAGTAATCCAGGCGGGAGATGACCAGTGCCTGGGTCAAGAGTTGCGCTGCCTCTCTGGTAAGGAATGGTCGTACATCGCAATGCGAACTTCAGAATGGCACTAGTGATAGGCGACCCACATTGTAGGCTAGCCTACGCTAGCTATCATCATAACATCTACGATAATACACTACGAGAGCACTTAGAATACATAATAGTTTACAAGTAATACGTTCATGTATTATATTATTTATCCCCCCTCACATGTATTGTGTTAGCCTACATGTTTTGCTCACTGCACTTCTTATCCACCACTGATGTAAAAACCGAACAATTTCAGAATGTTTGCTTTTATAATATAGACTACCCACTTCACTCACCTGCACCACAGATAGAAAGTATGGAGTTTATCTTGAGCCTAATTAAATCAAAAGCAAAGAATATTTTGTGAGAAAAAAAATCCACTTTGTAAGCAAAAACATAGATACAATTTTAAAATATTTTTTTTTGTTCTCAACTCCAAAACATTTGTTTACAAAGCTCAACTTTCTTTTGCTAAATTAAAATATTTGTTTGCTAAACATGATGTTTGCAAAAAAGTTCCGAGTCCAGTCAGGGCGGGACCGACAGCAGAAAGAAGTAACGCACGTCCCTATTGGCCAGTGGCGTCATTCTACTGCTCTGTGCTTACTACCGCAGCAGATGAATGTGTGTATCTTAAACGGCGAAGACAAATGTAATCTTCTTGCACTTGAATAGCATTGAGGTTGATGCAGGCTCACTAGTCAGCTATGGCTGATATAATCTAACATTTTATATGAAAACACCTGCTAGCATGCTAATTTCACACGTAATTCGCTCCGCTAACGTAGTACGGAGTTGGCTAGTTAAATCACATCACAGTGATAAATATAATTCCATAACTGCATACTACTACTACGGAGCACACACACAGAGGAAATCAGTTATAGTTAATATAAATAATATATTCAATCGTTTTAGGCTTGATCCTGTGGTAATGTGTAGAACAGAAACAAAGCGAACAACATGCTTTTGTGATAACAATTGAACATATTCTACATGTTTGTCTAAAACCTATTGTAATAGATTATATTTTTAACTAAGGGCTATAACTGCAATAATATTGAGACCGGAGTAAACGTCCATCTCTGAGACGCACTGGAAAAGTGATGGGTTTCTTTGTGTTACGGAAAACGCCAAGTCCCAGAAAACCTAGGGAGACGTGCACGCGCACGTAGAATCAGAATAAAACTTTTCAGCATTGCTATTATCGCTAACCAAATCCACTGCTATAAATCATTGCCGACCAAGATTGAATTTCATTACAACGTTACTATATTATTTCGTTAAACCGGACTGTTCGCGAGAACAACAACGTTTACGCGTCCCAAAATCACGTGACCGGTAACTCTCAGCGTGACAACTTTTCCAACAGCTCTCGAAATGTCAGCTGTGCATGCATGATGCATTTGCCCAAATCGAAAGAGATAGGACGATTGCTGTGATACAACATGGCTATTTTAAAATAACAAACAACCCTAGCAGGGGAGAGACACGTTGCCAAGTCCTCGTTTGCCAGCGAGCACGCAACCAAGCGTTGTTTGTCTCACTTTGGCAGGGAGGAGTGTGAGTGTTGACGATGCTAGTATGCAGGCTGAACAGATGGATCCAGGGGACGAGCCCCCCTCCATGCTGTGGGGATTGGACCCACTGTTCTGCGCTTTCGCCAGGCTGTATATCAAAGACATCCTCCAAATGAAAGAGTCCTGCCAAGTGCCAGGTAAGGCAACTAATAACAGCGGCGGTGGACAGCTAGCCCGATCTGTGACTAGAATGGTATTCATTTTTACATTTGAATGTTATATTACTATAATCAGATTGGGCTAATGCACAGTAGTGAAGGCTGGTGGAGGTATAACTTGGAGTATTATAATGAGTATCTTCAAACTTACCATACACACAACAGAGGCTTTGGGTTTTCTGATAAGCACTCTTTCTCCACCTCACAGGAATATACTTCTACAACTCACACCCCATCTTCAAAGTTGATGTGCTCGGGACCCTGGTATATAAAAGAGAGAGAGAAGATTTCTTCTGCTATGGAGGTGATGATGAAGCGCCTACTGCTAATTGATACATTATCGACTGAACAGACTGAAGCTCAGCTTCTACCCCAGGGCCATTCAGGCCCTGAACACAGCAAAGACCTAGGTTCTAGGCCCTGGACAATCTAGACAATTTGATGGCAGCTACTAGATTGAAATCAAGTGCAATACTGAAACACAACTGTGAATATTTCAAACCTGCAAACTGCGACACTTTAAATGAATGTGCAATAACACTATGTGCAATATGACAACCCTCGGGTACATAAGGTTCAGAGATAGGAAATGTTAGAATAGGTATAGCATAGCATAGAGTACAGCACAGTGTTTTATTTGTATAGTATAGTATAGTGGATAGTGTACATAGCCTTTATTTATGTAAACCAGCTCTTTTCCCTTCTTGTTTTTAGTTTTTTTTCCTAGCACCAGGGGAGCCCCCCCTCCCAAATTTCGTTGTTTGGTACCTGTACTATAGCAATGACAATAAAGACCATTCATTCATTCATATCGATTTACACAGATTTGCTCCTGTGTCTTTTCTCAGTTCTCCTATCAAACTATTGTCATACTGTTGTTGTTGTTGTTGTTGTTGTTGTTGTTGTTGTTGTCGTCGTCATCTCTTTGCTTCTTTGCACAGTGGATGATGGAACTGGTGTCATAAACTGCCTTTGCTGGAAAGATGAGCAATGGAGGGATCATGGTGAATCTAGTAAAAGTAAGTGTTTGTGTGTGTGTGTGTGTGTGTGTGTGTGTGTGTATAACACATCCTTTGAATGTGTGTGTGTGCGGCATTTCCTTGGAAGATGAACAAAGGTGTGCAAAGTGATTTGCATTTTTGGCCTGTGCATTATCTCCAGCAGGAGCAAAGTCCATGGGTAAAAGCAGCACTCACGGGGGCTTCAACCCAGTGAACGAGCTGAAGAAGCTACTACAAGCCCAACACGCCAGCTCCC
Organism: Nansenia antarctica; assembly: GCF_963989245.1. NCBI lineage: Eukaryota > Metazoa > Chordata > Actinopteri > Argentiniformes > Microstomatidae > Nansenia > Nansenia antarctica. The sequence continues at coordinate 15,612,030 of NC_137675.1, forward strand.
ACATGGAGATAGGAGAGCTGATCAGGGTGCGGGGACCCCTCAAGACCTCCAGACAACAAAGAGAGATCATGGCCTCCACTTACTGTGAGTGGAGAATACACACACAAACACACACACAGACACACACACACACACACACACACGCATGAGTCCACACACATACTTGCGCTCACGCACGCACACATACACACACACACACACACACACACACACACACACACACACACACACACTTTGCCTTCCATGTGTTCCTAGATAAGGTGAGTGACCCGGCAATGGCGGTCCAGATATCCTGGATGTTGGAGGTTCCTCAGCTCTACAGACAGTGCTATGACAAGCCCTTCCAGCTGGAGAGCAGCCGAGGGCAGAAGGACAACACCCCAGGGTAGGGCCGAACACTCCTTGAGCTATATGATGCACAGATTAAATGTTTTGGCTAATAACTGGATGGATGATATCAGCCTGATTTTTACTTACTCAGTTTAACTTGGCTCTTGCAGCGGTAATAGGGATGTAACGATACACTCACCTCACGATTCATGATACTGGGTTCACAATATGATTTTCTCACAGTTTTTTTTAACAAAATGAGATTGCAGACAAATTATGACGGAAAATAATATTTTATTCATTTCTCAGACAAAAACGACAAAATACTGTATTTTCTTAAAGAATCCCTTTTTATTTCTGAGGTAGGGTATAACTACGTTAGGGTATATACAGTAACTTTGAACATGTGAAGTCAAAAGTAGATTCTGCCCTCTGCTGTTTAAAAAGAATATTGCGATTCATTTTCCATCTCACCGATCTGAATCGTCACATATTTGTATCTATAAATAATTAACTGTCTTGTGATGCATCATTACACCCCTAAGCGCTAAGGCTGCCTACCTGCTCGGCCAGGCGATTCGGGCCATGAAGGACTACTTAAAAGAGAACACGGTCACAAGGTTCCGGCTCTATGATGTCCAGGAAGTTCTAGAGCCCCTTGTCTGCAGCCATCATCAGAAGACGTCAACGGAACAGGTAAACACACACAAGGCCCAACCTAAAAAAAAAACTTGATTTGAATTCCTACTGTATGCAGTGTAGTTTCATGTTGTTACACAGTGAGCACTGTCTCGTTGAGGCCAAATATCCCAAATCCAAACAAGCATGTATGCAAAGAGACAGTTTTTTGTCTGACCCCGGTGAATCTGGAAACCAGTTTTGATGGAATTGTACCTAAATCCCAACCAACATAGCTTTCTGGCTCCTTCAACTGCCTGTAATTGGACGTCAAACAAAAGCAAACTGTATGGTTTGCGGTCTTGACCATAGCTTTACAATAGGGTGTTAAGCTCTCTGTGATTGATGTTAGTAATAATATCATATAGAATAATGAATATTACTATACAGGGCAGGAATTTCTTGGTCACCATGCCCGCTCAGTTTGGCCTCATGCCCCTCAAAAAATTACTGTATATGCCCTGTGACCACAGTGGCCTCGATGCCCTGCCCGCACTGCTCCAGCTGACTTCGCTGTTTTCTCCACTGTTATTCTATATTATATTCTATACATTATTATCGATGTTAGGAGCCTGTGGCGGGTCCGTCGGCTTCCAAACAGCTGCAGCAGCTTCTCCAGGAAGTCCTCCGGGTCTTACAGGACGAGGGCCTGGTGTTCCGCAAGGTGAAATGCCAGGATGAAGTCTATAATGTAAGCCAACGTGATCACTACAGTACAGATACTGCTGACTAAATGAGTGGTGTGACATTGAATGTTGACTTGATTCGATTAGACACAACTTTATTGTCCATCCAGGGACCTGGATAACCTAAAATCATCATCGTCATCATCATTAGTCACCATACACAGCAAACAGTACACATTTAAACTAACACGATTGTGTTGCTAGAGCCTTTATATAAATGTGTGTTATTGTGTCTCCCTCTCTAGGTCACTGAACAGGACAAAGAGCTTTCCATGATAACCAGGGATATTATCAGGAAAGATTCAAGACGAGAGAAATGTAAGCGTCTGTTTTTTCAAGCATCAAAACATTAATTGACACAATAGCAATATTCTCTCTTCACAATATACAGTATGGGGTAGAATATACAGGTGGGGGTAGAAATTGGAGGACAGGATCCTTGTAATGAATGGAATAGGGATTTCTCATTCCATTTCATGCATTTACAATGTCCATCGATTTCTCCACCTCCACCACACACCACTGAATTATTTGTATTATGACATGATATTGATGGTATTTTGTCTTGTTTTCCAGATGCGGAGAAGGGCTGTCACCTCCTGCACATTCTCTCCAGTGTGAGACAAGGGTACAGTCGCAACGTTAGCAGGCAAGCCCTGGAGCTAGTCCTCAAATCTCTGGAGTGCAACAGTGACATCATCAGCACCAGTGAAAGCCATTACACTGTACTGTAACTTATGGTGCTTTTCCACTACAGGGCTAGCCCGGGTCGACTTTGTATCCGAGCCGTGCCGAGCCGTGCCGCACTTTCAGAAACGCTTCTCCATTATACGGAGCGACCCGGGACAAGGAGGAGTTGACGTGTCATAAGATTCCCCGCCGCTATACAGATCAGCGGGGGGAAATGCGTGTCTCCTGACACGTTGAGCACTGTGCTTTTTTTGTTGGTGAACTCCCGTAATAAGCCTAAAAACGTTCAACTGTTCAAAAAGTGCAACTTCTCTGCTTTCAGAAACTGTTTGAATTTTTTAGATTGGGCATATAGTTCATGAATTACGGTAGTTTGAAGGAACGTTGTGGAATCCGCTGTAGACAGCTCCGGTTTCGGAGCAAGACTATCGGCATTAGTCAAATACATGCTCACATCAAGTCATCCGCTCACTGCTCTCCATCAAAAATGGCACATCCATCAATAATATTACACAATAACAACTGCTCTGATTAGATTGCTTAGATTGTTTAATACATCAACGGGGGGAAAAGCGAGATGAACTCGCGAGTATCATGCTTCCTCCATTGAACGGAAAGTCCTATCTATCCCATTCAAGTGTTTTAATGTTCCCCCTTTCCACTGGTAATAAGGAATTGGCAAGAATAGATCGATATAAATAGATCAACATAATGCAGCACTATCATGCACAGATCAGCCATAAAACATGTAATGTTAGATATATAATGGAGCGATGTATTTCTACGGAAAGGCTGACTGACGCGGGGCTCATACCATCTCCGCGTTCGTTATAGATACGCTTGCAGCAGCGGGTGAACTCCCGGTTCATTGAGTTTACGGTTAAAAGCATAACTTCTCGGGGTGTCAGCGCGGTGGTTCAGGGCTCAAAATGACCGTATACCAATGGTGAAGTTAGCAAAGTAGTATTGTGTTTGTACCACCTCCATAGCCGGTGTTATTCACAGACAAACACGGTGCCCGGAGGCACCCTTTGCGGGTTAATAACTGTGGTTTACCGTGGGTTAGGATAACAATTCAAACGTGTCCGGATAGGGGAGAGGACAGGGAATCTGAAACCATTTGAATGGTGTCGATACGACACTCTTATCACGGTCGACACCGACATTATTTATATATACAGCATATGGATGTTACCTGCCTGTTACCTGCCGCTTTCAGTTCTTGTAGTTTAGATCTCGCAACCAGGGAAACAGCGCCGACATGTGTTAAAGAGAGCAAGACGCAAATCTACCGGCATTTGACTGCCGCTGGACTGAGGAACAGAATAGGCACAGGACATCGCCATAATAGCGATTTTTTGTTATGCTTGTTGTAAATAAAAGTTATATGATGCATTGAAATGACATTAAACTAAGATAATACGATGGTCATCATATTTTTTCAAATCTTTATTAATACGTTATTACAGAAACAGTAAGTGACATTTTCCTAGAGCGAAATCTGTTGTGGTTTTTAAAAATGGCGGTTAGTGATGAAATCTATGAACATGGGATGACGATTTCCATTGACCAATCAACGGTGTGCAGCGTCACACGTCACACGCAGCCTGGCAAAAAGTACCCTTCCCCACCTTTCGCTACCCATCCCGAACAAGAACTATTTTACCGTGCCGTGCCGTACTGACACGGGCCGCTCAATGGAAAAGCGCCAAAGAACAGGGCTGACCCGGGTCGACCCGGGCTGGCACTGTAGTGGAAAAGCACCAATAGACAGTCTGGAACATTCTCCATTCTGTGGTTTTTAGAATGTAAAGAATACTACAGAACATTTAGCAAAATATGTGTATAAATCATGGACCCATTTCATTGTTGTATGTATTAAAATGTCATAATCAATCTAAAAGGTGAAATATTTTATTTTGGAATATTTGTGTATTATTGTCAAGTCCTGTAATGATGTGGGACTATTGAAGTAAAGTTGGTGCGTAATATGCACACGGGGGCAGTATTTCGTTGTTCATTTACGCCACTGGGTAGACCGTCGCTGATTGGTTGTCTCGGAAACATCTGTATCCATACATCCAGTCTGTTGACGAGACACAAGAGTAGCCTATGTGCGCTGTTGACTGTTGCTACCGCTGTTGAAGAAAATCATATGATTAAATACCAAGTAGGCTATTAACTGCCGATGTGTACAGGATACCAAATACATATTCGGTAACATTTGTTGGATGTTGGACACATTAAAAGGCGTTCGAAGAGCGTGTGCCCGGCGTATAGCCTCTGAATAAATACAACGTAAGATATCGCAATCAATATGTTCTGTGTCAATAAGTACATTGTCATAACTCTAGGGAACAGTTGAAAACAGCCTCTGACGACGAATGCAACGACGACACTCTGAATACAAGACAACTTTGCAATCTTCTCGTCTCATTGTTTACAAACTGTCTTTAGAAAAGCATACATACACTTGAGGCACATGAAAAAAAACGTGGGATTGTGTTCAGAGGTAAACCCCAGTGTCTCTACTTCAAAACCGTTTCTTCACTGAGTGCTTTTTTAATCCAAACTACACAGGGTCGTGCGTCAAGCCCATCCCACTCGATTGCCCAAATTCGCTCTGCGTCTGCCTTTGCTGCAAGAAGCATTTAGCGGTGAATTCGCCCGGCTTTTTTTGTTGTTGCATTCACTCAAACCACATCAGCCTTACAGGTATGTATACCCCATCGCCGAAGGTATTGTGGTCGACACAAAGGAACTCGCTCCACTTTTCAATTTGAGGTGACCGCCTTCTCAGCACGTGACCGCTGGCCACCCTTGTGTCCGACTCCGACTCTCCAACGTGAAGATCTCGGATACTGGATGTGGCTGTATGTATGTTTGATCATAACAAATCAATGACTGCAGATCACATAAGTGACCGTGATAAGTTTTTTCCATTGGGGATGATTACATCGCGTCTGCGGGGGGGGTGTAATTTGTCAACTTGACTGGGCGACAAGAAAACGCTTGATTCCTCGCACCAGGACAATTGTTATCCGGCAGACCACTCAATGAATATCACATTTGTATTATTATCTACCGATCTTCCCTGAGCGGCACACAGTAGAACTGGAATATTGCTTGTATTTGGTGTGTATGCGCAGCTGTGTCTCAAACGTCAAGATGCAGTTTCGGACAGTGCTGGATGTGAAAGTCGTGGACGTGGAGAAGAGACGCAATCCATCTAAACATTACGTGAGTATCTATCTCTCACACCCCCTACCTACACCTACCTACCTGGGCCCATTCAAATCCGACAATAGTGACAATCTGGTATTTTCAAAGACTGATATGCTCAGCTCTAAATTAAACCCTGTCTTATTGATTTATGGAAGGATTGTCATGATGTAATGTTGTGTATTCTTCTCATAGACAGACATAGCTGACATTGCCATGTATAGGGGCCATAAGTGTTGGATACATGCACTAAACAACTGTCATACCACCTCAATGACACCATGTACCATGTATTGAACTTCTCATAAACAAATTACAGTTTCTACTGTGCTTGCGTGGTGTGATGATGAACATTACAACCTATAGGGTCCTCAGTCAATAAAACCTGACATTTATTAGTTTATTGCAATTCAAGGAGAACCTAATTTGATCAGACTGATGGTATCCATATAGTTAGCCTGGAGGTACAGTACTATATAGTCATAGTCATTCCCTGTGGACCTCTTCCACTACTACACACTACACACGTGACGCAGCCCCTTGGTCGGGGTACACAAGTTATTAACAGTATCCCTCACGGCATGTTCATGTACTACTTACTGCATAATCATCCACTCTTAGGGAAAATGATATATCTGAACATCGCCTATGGAGGGCATATTGATCAATAACTAATTTGTTAACAGAATGTGTTGTGTTAGGATTTTCATTTATACGGGATACATACTGTACTATAATAAATATAGCCTATATCTCTATACAAGAACATGTTCATGCTTCCATTCTCAGACAACACTCAAAACACAAAATTCTTCAATCTCCTAGATGTCTTCCAATCTCATGAGAAAGGTCCAGATGGCAATGTACAATGTGAGTCCTATGCAACACTAGTGTGTATAGTGCTGCACTATACTGCAGTTTCATTATGTAAGTCAAGAACCATATCATGACACACACACACCAACACTCATAAAGTATTCATAAATCCATAAATACACTGTATTCTACACTACAGCAGTATTGTGGGGGGGGGGGGGGGGTGCTGGTGGAGGTAGAAATGGGAGGACATTGTAATGCATGGAATGGAACAGGAAATGGTATACAACCCTGTATTAAACCCTGGATACAACCCCGTATTAAAAAGAGCCCGTCCTCCGATTTCCACCTCCACCAGTCTCCCCTGAGCAGCACTTAATGGCAGGGTATTGGGCAGCCTACATGTGTAGCATGGTGTTAGTTGACAGTGGAGCTTCCCAGGCCCGTGTTGTGTTGTTAGGGGGCTGTGGAGTCCCAACGGGCCCAGTCTCTGCCCTAGTTTCTGTTGCTACAGTCCCACCCCCCCCCTCCCCCCACCCCTCCTTCAGGAGTCCCGCTAGCCACTGTGAGAAAACTAGAGAGAGTAATCCCTAGCCAGCCAGCTTCTCCAGAGAGAGAGAGAGAGAGAGAGAGAGAGTGGGTGGCTGGCGGGCGGGCGGGCGGGCGGGCGGGCGGGCTGGGTGGGTGGATGAGTGTGTGTGTGTGTGTGTGTGTGTGTGTGTGTGTTTGGATTCTCCACTCACAGTAAGTGGAGACCGTGATCTCTCTCTGTTGCCCGGAGGTCTCGATGGGCCCCCGCATCCTGATCAGCTGTCCTATCTGTGTGTGTGTGTGTGTGTGTGTGTGTTTGTGTGTGTGTGTGTGTGTGTGAGAGAGTAAATGAATCTCATTCACACTGTTTGTGAAAACAGCTGGAAATGCTTATCCTATGAAAGCAGGGTGCGAAGTCTTTGTAGAGGAAGTGGATGTCAGACTTCAGGGAAAGAGTGCTGTGTTGCTCACACACACACACACACACACACACACACACACACACACACACACACACACACACACACACACACACAGACAGATCATATTGGGTGACTCCTTGTGAATGGAGTCAATGATAAAGCCAGTGAGTAAGATTGTGTTTACCTAACAATGCTGTCACAGAGTATGTCCCAGTTCCTCAAACACTTAGCATTCCATTGACCAGACCAGGAGCTTGTGTTGTTATTTAGTACTATAAAACAGCGTTGTTTCCCACTCAAATATTTATTGGGCTATCAAAAACAGTATTATCTCAATGAAAAGCTCCCTGTTTTCACACACTTACCCCTGACTGTGAAACGCATGTCAGAGGGAGTTTATGAGGCTAGCTTTTTTTGGTTGGCCATTGTTTGTGACTTTGACGACTAGCCTACAAGGTCCAGCAGGAAGGAGCATGGTGCTCCAGGGCTGTGTGTGTGTGTGTGTGTGTGTGTGTGTGTGTGTGTGTGTGCGTGTGCGTGTGCGTGTGCGTGTGTGTGTGTGTGTGTGTGAGTGAGAGAGAGTCAGAGGGCTGTGCTGCTGTTGTACGTCAGTGAATTCATTGTACTTCCTTCACACAGACTAACTCTGTCACTGACTCAGAGGCCTTGAGAGAAAAATTGTGTGTGTGTGTGTGTGTGTGTGTGTGTGTGTGTGTGTGTGTGTAAAAAGGGGGGAGCGGATGTTATCCATAAAGTGTTATTACTAGCTAATACCCTGATGTTGGTGACTTTCATGTCCTGGTTGGCAGATGTTGTCAGTGATTGGATTGTGGCAGATTTCATTTGTCTGTAATACTGGAAAATCTTTGTCCTTCTTTGACCAGTTTCCACAAGGCAAACTGCTTAAATCCTAATCCCTGTTATCTACCAGAATGCAAGCAGCTTTAAATAATCTAGACAAGTCAAGACGTTGTACTTCTTGTACCATGCCGCTCACATTTGATCCTACCTCATTTTAAGTATTTCAGTGTTTTGTTATATTCTGTCAACTTCCTGTAAACCACATCTTGGACTACTACCACATTTCCTGTAGGAGCCTGTTGTTGTTGTTGTTGTTGTTGTTGTTGTTGTTGTTGTATCTGGACAGATTGCTGTCGGCACATGCAGTGACACCATTCAGGCAGATTGCTCTCTGCACCTGCGATGACATCACTCAGGAATTACAATGCTAGAACGACCGCCCTAGCCCTGGAAAAAAACTACAATGACCATACACCCCATACCTCACATTGCTTTACTGTATGTATGTGTAGTCTGGCAATGCAGAGAGTCTCAGTACATGTGAGGTGTGCTGTGTACAGGGTTGTCATGCCTGGTCCCAGATCTGTATGGGCGTTTTCAAACTCCTGCCATAGTCTCCATCCTGACTAGGAAGCAGCCCAAAACACATAAAGATCCGAGACCAGGCTACGTTTGAGATAGACCTATTGTAGGGCTGAATGCCAACTAACTGATGGCGCAAGATACAATGAAAAAGTAATTATGTCACCACCATTTGAATTGTTCTACTGTACATGACTAAGCTGAAAGGAGAGAGAGAGCGAGGGAGAGAGAGGGAGAGAGAGGAAGAGTTGCTGAATCGACACTGTTCCTTCTCCCCCATCAGGAAACCGCTGTTGGACATCCTGTGGCCTGTATAGAGAGGGTAGAGAGAGGTGGAAGATGTGAGTGATCACTGCCCAGCTGGAAGTGACCGCAGTTACGGGAGGAGGGGTGGGGTGGGGAGTGGTGGGTGGGTGCTTATACAGGCCTGGGGCACTCCTTTGGCAGGGGTTACACAAAGTCAACTTATCTTAAAAGGGGTTTTCCATAGAGCTACTGCCAATGTCAATGCCTAGCCCTGGCTTAGGTTGAAGTGGAATTTAATGGACTCTAGTTTTGGACATCTTTGTAATGGTCCTCTGTTTCTCAGTTGGTAGAACATGGCGCTAACAACACTTAGGTTGTGGGGGTCGATTCCCGCTGGGACCACATTTATACCGAAAATTGAAAGCACTCACTGCAATCTAAATTGCTGTGGATGAAAGCATCAGCTAAATGGCACGTATTATTATATAATGACCTTGTGAAAAGAAGGGGCATGACCAGGGGTAGAAGAGACTTAGAAGAAACGTATGAATCTTTCAGCAGCTCTGGTCCTCTCTCACTTCTTCTCATGTGTTCATACGATTCATGTATGGCCCCAGTACAAGTTAAATAAGGAACACATTTTAGACTAGTTGTGGTCACCGTGCAGAAGAGTTGCAGCTCCCCGAGATCTAAACCCAGGCTTTCCACCCCTTTCATTTTAAATCCCGCCATCCCACCAATTCCTTATAAAAAAAAAAAGAGTTTGGTTAAGCGTATGATGTCTCTGTCTGCTTTATATGTTGCTTTAAATATAGTGTTTTAGGCGGGGTGCAGTGCATTTAGTGGCTATGCCCCCACCAAGCATGCTCTGCTGCTTAGCCTTCCTCACTCTCAAAACTGTGAATCTGGGGGACACACTGTTTTAACAGATACCGTAAGTAATTATTTTATTCCTAAAACACCCTCTCTCTTGTTTGCACTTGTTTGCTTTATTTATCTTCTCCACTCTCTTTTTTGTTAATCTACTAGATGCACAACAGTGGGAGTAATTTCAGAAAGCCAAAGAGGCTCCAGTGATTTATGGGCCAGAACTATTCAAATGGAATGGAATGAAATCATTGGAGGTCCAATTTGTTTCCTTCACAAGTATTCATGTTTTTTTTTGTCTGTGTGTGTGTGTGTGTGTGTGTGCTATACATCTGTGCCTGAAGTAGACTTTTGTCCTCAGAGCTTACGTTGCACGGGAACAACAGATGAACAAGGTCTGTCTTTCTAGTCCCTGGAACACTGGCTGCATCAATCAGTCTGGTTCCCATACATGGATTTTCCCGTCTGTTTTTAACCGTGGTGTTGTATTAGGAGGGTCACAACCATTAGTCTGGAAAAGGCTGCTGTTGCTGACGCGGAGTCCCGTAGGCTCCTGGTGTCACAAGGGCTATTCTGTGAGGATGGAATGTCATAAACACACTGTAATAGCATTGTCTCGCATCAGATAGAGCGAGATTGTCGCATGGAAATGACGCCACTTGTTGTAAGACAATGCTGTAACGTTGGAGGAAATATGATAATAACCTAGTAATAAACTATTAGGACTTCTTGCAAAACAGTAATAATGAGTAGCACGTTATTTTGAAACCGGAATAATCCTATTACCTTCGTTTATACATCTTAGGTGATGTTGTCTGCCGTATGTGACTTATGCTTGAGATTAGGCATCGTAAAAGGCCTCTACACAATAAGGATAGTAAACGTCTTCCTGTGACAGGAGCAGCTGATTTGTCGAAAACATGTGGCGTCCAGCAGGGGAGGCTGGTGGAGGTAGAAATTAGGAGGACTGGCATATTGTAAATGCACTGAATGGAATGAGGAATGGTATCAAACACACATGCATTAACATTAGCATTGCAATTGAATAGAGTGTTAGGTCATGTTAGGTAACATGGTATTTTAATATTGTCCCTTTAAGATATTGTAATCTTTGTTTTGGAGTTACTGCCATATTTCATTTGCTGAGACATGTATAGCCTACAGCAAGAATGCCAAAGAAGATTGGACTTTTATCTTGATTGAAAAGGGAGGTACATTCCTCAAATACTCGTAAAAGTCACACCGTGGGGATTTAAAAAACACCTCCCACCGTCGTGGCTCAATCACGATGCCTGAGAATCGCCGAAAACTCACTCTCAACGCTGCGTTGTCAAAATGTGTGAAACATTTCTCATGTTGAAAAATGGATTCTATCCCACTATATCCCTGAGTCATTGGGTTCCCTAAAAGCACGATTCGGTTTTGGCTGTGAGGATCACTCACGACTGGGTGTACTTGAGCTATGTATGAGTCAACACACAACATGTCTATGTGCATGCTATTTTAAAACGTTGCTGGAATGTTTGACTCGAGGATATAGAGAAAAAGCACATAGTGTAGGCTATGTTCTAGCTTTCAAGCTTTGGACTTGTGTTTTCATTAAGAAATCTTCTATTTTCATTTGGATGGTTAATATATCTTCTGTATTTGGTGTGTTTTTGGTGTGCATCTAGGAAGAGAGAGATGGACGTTGCCTGTGTTAATACTTTCCCCTGTGGAATAATATGGTCTATTTTAGGGTGAGAGGGCATTAGGTTTAAACTTGATATTTTGGGCGTCGGTTGTGTTGATGGTTCTGTTTTCCATTGTGGTTGCTATGAGGAAAGATCCATCTGCTTTTGGGGTTGGAATCTTTTCACTGAGTCCGCATCTTCCCCTCTTCCAGCTGCTTCAGCCCAGAGAGGTTTTGCTTCACAGTCAAATTAAGTGGCCAAGAGGCATGGAGAGGGGGAGGGGGGGGGGGAGGAGTGGAGGAGGGATGATATCCCAAACATGCCATGCAGGTCAGATACGTTTATAGAACAACACACACACCCACCCCTTCTTGGGTCAGGGCAAGCCCACACAGATGGATGGGCGCGGACACACACACACACACATACACACACACACACACACACACACACACACACACACACACGCACACACACACACACATACACGCACACACATACACACACACACACACACACACACACACACACACACACACACATTTACAAACTGCAGGCAGCACTCCAAGCACTCCGCATTATGTCAGCATGATAAATCCATATCTATGTGGATTGCTATACAGCATGTACAACAGCATTGAAGATATTTTGGGCATTTGGGGATTAGCACCACAGCAGTCAAGGTCTATATCTCTCTAACATGCTCCGCATGCTTTACTCATTGCTCATTGGGCCCTCGATTCACTCACCTCATTACATTTCTACCCCTTTTCTTACTCTTCTTTGGGTTGTTGAGATCATTTGGTTTTGGCAATGAGCCAGTATAAAGAGTGGTGAACTACCTGTGAGATAGGATGGGTTGAAAAAAACAACAAAAAACAAGATAGGCTACATACCGACTGTGGTAGCGCCAAATTAAAAGTCATCAAAGCGTAAGTCAATTGTTTGTGGAGCACATAATTCCCCTGACACCCTCTTTGGCAACGTTCCTCTGGCGAACACGTCACCAAGCGTAGCGTAGCATGACAGCAACAGTGGATGGGGATAGTAACCTTTCCATGGGAGTGAAAACGCTAGTTTGGCCCTGTGCCACCAATAGCTGGTGTCTTTCCAGTAGCAACACGGCCTTTGACATGCTAGCTTTTGTTCTGAGACCTCTCTTTTTGTTTCAGGCCGCTGGGTCTCTTACGTAAGGGTCTCTCGCTCGGCCTGATTCATCCTGAGGCGTGCATGGCTGCTCTTGGCAGGGGGCTACGGAGCCATGCGTAAGATCAATTAGGAACAGAGTGATTCACTGGGTCATGGAGGAGGAGAAGGAGGAGGAAAGAGAAACGCCTGGATCTCAGATCCATGGGGAACTAGGCTCTACCTAGAACCAGAACAGGTTCTTCAAAGGGTTCTCCTACATGTTACAGGGAACAGGCGAAAAATAACCCTTTTGTGAACTTTCAACTGTAATGTTCATTGGCCTATGTTCACAACGTGGTTTGTTGTGTTTTGGGCAAAATGGACTCTGTATGCATAGCCTACATGTAACCCATTTAGATGGCTGACCACATCGCTGTTGATTGTAAATTGCAGTATTTGACAATGGCTATTTTTAGCTAGGGACTTTTGTCCACATGTTGAGTAAATGCCAGATATAAACAGATCAGCATTACAATGAGCCCATCCTCCCATTTCTACCTCCACCAGCCTCCCTTGGAAAACATCCTATTGGTAGAGACTGACGTGTCCATTTCCCACGATCCCCACGGGCAACCAGAGGGTCTAGCCACTCCAATCACTTGCCATCTCCGAGGGGACATTGACAGACTCCTTGATGCGGTTCCTACAATATATGCTTCCTCTGTTCAGATGATGTCAGCTTTAATTAGCTACTAAACCGCTAAAGCTCTGAGGCATAACGATTCAACCGGCCGGTCAGAGAACAATGCACTGCTCAAGGCTAGGGCAGAAGGTCAGCGTGTCGAGATCACCGTCTTGTCAATGCTATATTACCTCCTGACAGATATACAGCCTACAGTATGTCATTGAACTTTCAAATGCAGTGATTTGTGTCCTGTGTGCGGGTGCGTGCGTGTGTATCTGTGCGTGTGTGTGTATCTGTGTGTGTGTGTGTGTGTGTGTGTGTGCCCCTATTGTTAATGCTGTGTTCTCTCTCTTCACAGGTATATCTCATCAATGTCACGTATTCTGATAACACCTCCCACGTTGTCTACAGAAGATACAGCAAATTCTTTGACCTACAGGTAATGAAAACATTCCTTTCTACTCGTTATCTTATATAAATGGACTGCACTTATATAGCGCCTTTATCCAAAGCGCTTTACAGCGGCCTCATTCACCCATTCACACACACATTCACACACCAATGGCGGCAAGCTACCATGCAAGGCGCCGGCCCGCTCACTGGGAGCAATTTGGGGTTCAGTGTCTTGCCCAAGGACACTTCGACATGTGGCCAGCCGGGGCTCGAACCGCCGATCTGCCAACCTTGCGATCATTAGACGGCGGCTCTACCTCCTGCGCCACAGCCGCCCCATATATTATATGTTTAGAGCTAGAGTAAACAGGCCTATCTAACTGTTGTTGACCAGAACTGGTAATATTCCATATATTTGTCACCAAAATGGAGCGCTTTTACTGTACCGAAGAAGCTAGGAACAACTCTCTTCGCGACTATTCTCGGGAAACCCGTCAACGCTCATATTCTCTACCCATCATCGGCTCGATGAATCTCTGTGTGTCTGAGTAATTGGTCTGGGAGTGGGGGAGGCACGGCTTGTATCTCTTAGCCCCCGAGATGCGACGCTCTAACACACTCTCCCCGCATCTCCGCCTTGCCCCCAAAACGTCAGGGAGCTGACAGCCCTATTTTATAAGTACAAGCCGGAAAAAAACCGACATGGAAGTCAATTTAATGTAGCATGTTTTATAGCGGGCCCGCCGAGGGAATCTCGGGTGTCGCTGATTGGTTGATTTAACAAATATAGGCTTACATGACTCTACCTCTGCCCCTGCTGCTCTGATGTCAAGGCTTCTCTTCAGAGCTTTTTGTTTTCTTTGGAAAGGAGTTGGACGGTGCCGAAAAAACTGCTCGGTGTCCTGCAGGTTGATTCCCACACTATATGGAGAGAGGGAGAGAGTGTGTGTGTGTGTGTGTGTGTGTGTGTGTGTGTGTGTGTGTGTGTGTGTGTATGTGTGTATGTGTGTATGTGTGTGTGTGGGAGTGTGTGTTTGTGTGCCTGGGCCCATGCGTACATACGTGCGTGTGTGTGTCACCCTGACCTCAATACAGTGTGTGTCTGTGTGCACGTGTGTGTGTCTGTTTGTGTGAGTGTGAGTATGTGTGCGTGGGTGTGTGCGTGCGTGCGCGTGTCAGCTCCAACCATCCAGTCTGGTTTATGCAAGCTGATACGCTATGTACATAGCAGCAGAGGGTACGGGGTCTCCCGGTCATTCCGGTAAATATGAAAGACCCATAGAGAAAGAGTGAGGGGGTATCTCAATAGCCGTAGTGTGCTGCAGCACAGGAAATGATGTTTCAATCAGGGGAGGAAGGCCCTCTCTCTCTGAAAGGTCCCATTGATAACCAGTGGGGCAGTGTGCAACGGAAAATATCCTCCCCCTGCAACTGATTATT